>NC_067405.1:43545120-43848454 GCF_009764475.1 Pristis pectinata
TACTAATGGAAGTACCAAGCAAGAAGTAGAACAGTGCACTATTCAGAAATATTTAATCTACTCCGACTTATTGAAAGTATTCTTCTTTGTTTAACGATGTAAATACACAGAATTGCCTCTAAAGACATGTTCTCACTCATATTAATTCAACTGTTTGTGTGAAAACATTGGTAGTCTTAATTTCTCATTAATTTTAAATTCTTAGATTCCTTTAAGAAAAACTTTGTTTAATGTTTCACAAGCAGAAATATAAGATATGTTGGAATCATTTCAATTAATATTTTGAGATGTTATCCTATGAGACTCGTACTCTGTATTTGTAACAAACAACATCTCTCAGAACTCTTGCCAACATGCATTACATTTTTTAAAATTATATATGCAAATATTTTGTTTTTTTAAACAACTGAGCCAGAAAAGTTTTTTTTTAAATTCTCTATATATTCTACAAAGGTTATGATAGTATTTATTCCCTCTTTTCATTAATTAAAAATGATCCACTAATGAAGTACAATAAGGATTAAAACAGCTTCTCTATGGGCTGAGAGCCAAAAATCATTTGATTCAACTCTGGCACACTGGAAGACTGTGAACTTATTTTTCAAAATAATCTAAACAGCTACATTGAAGATACAGATCTCCTTCTTCAGCAGTCCCTTGTCATCAATGATGACTTGTTTCCACTACAGTTCTTTGGGTTCTGAGATAGCTGATGAGGCCAATGTAGAACTCTTAGATCCTGCCACAGGTGGGGAAGGAGGTTTTTGATGTGGCAGGTGGGTGGATGGGTAGGTAGTTCTTTTGTTACGTCACCAAAGTTTTTGACCCATTAATTGGGGCAGACACCAGAAATTCACTCCAGCTTACATCTGCTTTGTGATGGCATGCAACCTGTCATCTTAACCAACAGGTCCACAACAGACCCAATCTCAAACTGGTGTTAAGCAAGAAGAATAAATACGGTAACACAGTTGCTGTGGAGACAAAGTCCCAGCTCCACACCAAGGACACATTCCATCATCTTGTGTAGCAACACAACTGTGCTAAATGCAAGAAACTTGGTAAAGATTTAGCAGCTTGAAGCAGGGCAGCCGTGGGGAGCTATGGATTATCAGCAGCAGCAGCAATGTACACCACCACAAGCTGTAACCATATGGCCCAGCTTATCCCTCACCAGTACCATCAACCTAGGTGATCAACCTTGGTTCAACTGAGACTGCAGAAGACCATACTTGGAACAGCACCAGACATACATAAAAATGGTGAGACGTCAGCCCAGAATAAATGCATGGAAATGCATTCCCAGGTTTAGTGTTCAAAGCTCAAGCATCAGTGATCTTCCTTCCATCAAAAGGTCAGAAGTAGGGATGTTTGGTGATGATTGGAATTCCTCAGCAAATGAAACTGTCCATGCCTGCGGCAAGACCTAGACAACATTCAGGCATGAGCTAAGTAGCAGGTAACATTCATACCACCAATTTTCTACAAGAGATAGTCTAACCATCTACCCTTGACATTCAATGACATTACCATTACTGATAAGATTTCTTTATTAGTCACATGTACATCGAAACACACAGTGAAATACATCTTTTGCATAGATTGTTCTGGGGACAACCCACAAGTGACACCACGCTTCTGGCACCAACATAGCATGCACACAACTTACTAACCCGTACGTCTTTGGAATATGGGAGGAAACTGGAGCACCCGGAGGAAACCTATGGAGGCAAGGGGAGAACGTACAAACTCCTTACAGACAGTGGCCTGAATTGAACCCGGGTCGCTGGCGCTGTAATAGCATTGGGCTAGCCACTAAATATCCAGAGGGTAATCAATGACCAGAAACTCAACTGGATAAGCCACAAGAGTAGGTCAGAGATTGGGTATCCAATGGTGAGTTATGCACCTCCTGACTCCCTAAAGCCTTTCCACCATCCACAAGGCATGATGGAATACTCTTCTAATTTCTTATATATTGAGGGCAATGACAAGTAAAGCAACACAGGCTACAAAATTGCTAAATCTGCTTTTACCAAATAACAAAGAAAAGACAAGATGCACTGGTTTCTTTAACAACCTCAGAATATGCCAAAGCATTTTATAGTCACTGAAATATTCTCAGAAATGTTTAAAGGACTATTTGATCTCAATTATAGGATTGATTGATATCAACATAGTTGCTGAACAGTTGAGTATTCTTAAGGTAAATAGATTTCAAGAGTATGTGAGGATTCTTTAAACAAAGAGGAAATTATAGTTACTATTACTCAATCGTTCTCAAAATTGCTAAATACTGAAAAAATGCCAGAGGATTGGAGAAGGCAGATGTTCTTGGGGATTGGACATGGCAGGTATTCCATAAGTAGCAAAAGTAACTCAGAACATCACAGACCAGTGAAGTTTGGTGTCAATTGTGGATAAAATTATGTAAATCGTTATTAATGGATAATATAAAGGCATTTGTGGATTGTGACAAAATCATGAAAAACAGCAAATATGTGTTTATGAAGGAGACTTCTTGCCTTTCTACTGGGCTCTTTGGGGAGTGACAAAGAGGCTTGGTGTACTTAGATTTCAGGAACAGTTTTGTAAACATGCAAAAATGGGAATCAGTGGAAATATTTTGCAACATTTGGTTGACCATGGTATAGAAGGCAGTGGTACAGGCATTGCCATCATCCTGGGAGAATAACACTAGTAAGGTTTTTGCTTTTTAGTTCTAAATGATCTAGATCTAGGAGTTAAAACCACAGTGGCTAGATTGTAGATGCTTTAAAGCTAATAAGGATAGATAGACTCTGAAGCTGTACATGCAAGTTACAGGAGAATTTGAATGTACCCAGGAATTGGTAGGCTATTGGCAGATGAAATTCAGTGCACAAAAATGCAAAGTGCTTCAGGCAGGAACAGAAAGTATAGGAGCAGATTATAACTGAGAGAAAATAATATGCATGGAAATAAAAGGAATTCAGGGTCCTGAATAAATAAACTCAATCTATTGCAACAATGCTTGGTAGCGATGAGTGAAGGAAACCTGCCACTTTATAAATCGTTTGTGCCACTGAATTTAAAAAATATATTGTAAAGTTCTGGTTACTGCAGAACAAACATTGGTGTATTTAGGGAATACAGTATAGGCGAAGTAGACTGACAAACGAGATAAAGCAGTTGTATTGTTAGGATTGGTTATGCTAATTGGCATCTTTTCTTCAGAATAGATGGCTTAGAGATTGACAGCTGATTTTGAATGATTCTTTCAAGATTCTAAAAGCACTTCCATTATATAGATCAAGCTCTTTTTCCTTGTCCAAAATAGAACCAAAAGGAAGGTCTATGCTGGTAATAAATTCACAGTGACTGTGGACTATATGAACCTCCATTGTTTTGTTTCCACTTATTTAATTCTATGTTGCTATTAGATAACAAAACTGTAAAATGACATTCAACTTCACAAGAGTGGTTGGACGTTGCAGGACAGATCTAAGATCATCAAAATAGAGGACTGGATATTTCATGGCAGGATTTTATAGGTGGTTTGATGGGCCTGTGGAAACATTCATGCTCTTCCTGGTCCAGAAGCCATATAATAATGCCACTTACCCAAATGATCCAAGGCTTCTTTTCTTTTTTTCTACCAAGCTTACAAAGGGCATGGATCATCAGTTGAAAACAGAATCACATTGAAAGGGAGGCACACAATCTCTTAAAGATTTTGTCAATCAATCTTCTCATCTAGTGGAAGCTTGGTCACTTGCCTTCTTCCAGCCTCCATTAAAACTGGAAGGGTTGGGGTAGTGGTTGAGTTTAAAATTCTTATTATAATTTCCAACTGACCTGAATCCACCCATTTTCGAGTTTGAAATTATCCAGATTTCTTCCACTTTACTTCCTGATTACTCTATTTTATTTCAACGAACAACTGACCTGACCTGTTTATTGACTACAGCTCCACTTTCAACACTATAATTCCAAGCAAATTCATTTCCAAACCCCTCGATCTGGGACTCAACACTTCTCTTTGCAACTGGATCCTTGACTTCCTGACCAACAAACCACAACCAGTAAGGATAGGTGACAACACCTCTGCCGTAATTATCCTCAACACTGGTGCCCCACAAGGCTGCATCTTCAGCCTCCTATGTTACTCCCTATACACTCACCAATGCATGGCCAGATTTTGCTTCATCTACAAGTTTGCAGATGACACCACCATCTGGGTTGAATCTTAAATAACAATGAGTCGGAGTACAGAAAGGAGATAGAGAGCCTAGTAGCATGGTGTCATGACAACAACCTTTCCCTCAATGTCAGCAAAACAAAAGAGCTGGTCATTGACTTCAGGAAGGGAGGGGAGGGGGGTTGCGGTGCACATGCTCCTGGTTACATCAACTGCGCTGAGGTCAAGAGATTGAGAACTTCAAGTTCCTTGGAGCGAACATCACCAATAGCCTGTCCTGGTTGAACCAAGTCGATGCCATGGCCAAGGAAGTGCAACAGCGCCTCTACTTCCTCAGGAGGCTAAAGAAATCTGGCATGTTCCTGTCGACCCCCACCAATTTTTATCAATGCACCATAGAAAGCATCCTATCCGGATGCATCACGGCTTGGTATGGCAACTGCTCTGCCCAGGACCACAAGAAACTACAGAGATTTGTGGACATAGCCCAGCGCATCACAGAAACCAGCCTCCCCTCCATGGACCCGTTCACCCTTCTTGCTGCATCGGTAACGCAGCCAACATAATCAAAGAGCCCACCCACCCCAGACATTCTCTCTTCTCCCCCCTCCCACTGGGCAGAAGATACAAAAGCCTGAAAGCACATACCAACAGGCTGAAGACAGCTTCTATCCCAGTGCTCTATTGTATGGTCCACTAGTACAATAAGTGGACTCTTGACCTCACAAGCTACCTTTTTTGGCCTTGCACCTTACTACCTGCTTGCACTGCAAATTCTCTGTAACTGTAACACTTTATTCTGCACTGTTATAATTAAATGATTTGTGTGAATGGCATACAAAACAACGTTTTTCACTGTACCTTGGTACACGTAACATATCTCAGACATGTTTAACAGTGAGTTTCTATTTCTATTATGGTACAAATTTGAAACGGTTGATCGAGCCACCACTGGACTAGCATTCAGACAGAATGTCATCCATCAAAATTAAATCTTCATTATAAAACCCTTATCTTTATGTCTAACTACAATTCACAAAAGGTTTGTAACACACCTGTAGTTAATAATATAGTTAAATTTAACATTTTAACCCATGTAATTTAGCTAGATTCACTTTGAGATAGAAAAATATTGTACAATGATCTACTTTGAATTTATTCAAATTACTGTATTCATTTGGTTCAATACTTTGTAGATTATATTCACATGAGCAAAACTGCAGATCCAAATCCAACTACAGAAAAGAACCTTAATGAGTTATGCTGGAATGCACAGGAAGATAAACAATACAGTTTTTAAACTCTTAAATAGATGATGTGTCATTGAATGAAAGATTGAATCAACCTACAAATGAATTACATTAAAGTACTTATATATTTTTGTACATCTGTGTGCCTGGAAAATTGTTCAGCAACCCAAAATAATGTTTACAGATGATTTAATGCAAAGTCATAGAAATACCAACAATTTGACAGTGAATTTGTTTCAGCAATTTAAAAACCTGTTTGAAGTACACAATAACATAATTCCACAGAACATATCATCTTGACAACACAGTTTACCTCTCTACAGTTGCTGCCAGAGTGTTGTGATTCCAGCATATTCTGTTTTTTATTTCAGATTTCCAGAATCCATTCTATGTTGCTTTTGTAATACAAATATAAATCATCCCGACTTTAATTTGATTCAGGAATAAAGCATGATGCTCTGGCTAGGAGTGGGGGGAGAGGGGACGATGAAGTGGGCAGTAAACCATTGCCAAAAGGAACATTCCCAGCATCAGCCAAGTCAAATGGGCATAAGCTTTCCTTGCCTGGATAGCTGGAGTACTGATTTTTCCTTATGGCTGCACAATTAAGAGGATAAGAATGAGCAAAGTGTCTTGCATTTTTAGAGTTTCTCACCAGGCAGAATTGATAGGGAAGCCACAACTGCTTCCTTACTTAGAATTGCAGACCAAATGTTATACCTATAAAAGGATCCATGTGGTTTTCCAGTGGGTATTGCTGTACATATGTACTGGAGTCAGCACGGGTCCTAGAGGACTGGAAATCGCAAATGTGACACCACTGTTTGTGGGGGTGGGGGCAAAGGACATGAAATGACCGGTTAGCCTGACCCCATGGGTTGGTAAAAGTTTAGAGTTCATGATTAAGGATGAAATTTCAGAGTACTTGGAAGTATGTCATAACATATGACCAAATTAGTATGGTTTGGTTAAGAGGAGATCTTGCTTGACAAATCCGTAGAATCCTTTGAGGTAACAAGCAGGTTGATGGATTGTTATTTACTTGGACTTTCAGAAGGCCTTTGACAAGGTACTGCACACAAGGTTGCTAAACAAGATAAAGGCAAGGTACTAGCATGGATATGAGATTGACTAACTGGCATAAGTCAAGAGAGTGGAGATAAAGGCGTACTTTTCAGGATGGCTGCCAGTGACTAGTAGAGTTCCGCAGGGGTCAGTGTAGGGATGACAACATTTCACTTTGTACATTAATGATCTCGATGAAGGAACTGATGGCATTGTGGCTAAATTTGCAGACGATACCGAAGATAGATGGAGGGACAGGTAGTGTCACAAAGGCAGGGAGTCTGCAGGAGGACTTGAACAGGTTGGGAAAGTGGGCAAAGAAGTGGCAGATGGAATATAGCGTAGGGAAATGTGGGGTTATGCAATTTGATAGGAAGAGTAAAAGGTGTAAACGATTTTCTAAATGGGGAGAAAATTCAGAAATGAGAGGTGCAAAGGGACTTGGAAGTCCTAGTTCAGAATTCTCTCAGGTTGAGTCGGTAGTAAAGAAAGCAAATGCAATATTAGCATTCATTTCAAGAGGACTAGAACATAAAAGCAAGGATGTACTGCTGAGGCTTTATAAGGCATTGTCAGACTGCACTCGGAACACTGTGAATAATTTTGGGCCCCATATCTAAGAAGGATGTGCAGGCCCTGGAGAGGGTCTAGAGGAGGTTCACAAGAATGATCCCATGAATGAAAGGCTCAACATACGAGGATGTCTCTGGACCTGTACTTGATGGGAGTTCAGAAGGATGAGGGGGAATCTCACTGAAACCTACCAGATACTGAAAGGCTTGGACAATGGAGAGCATGTTTCCATTGGTATAGAGTTTAGGATCCAAGGGCACAGCCTCAGAATAAAGGGATATCCCTTTAAAACTGAGGAAGAATTTCCTCAGCCAGAGGGTGGTGAATCTGTGGAATTCATTGCTACAGACGGCTGTGGAGGCTAAGTCATTGGGTTATTTAAGGCAGAGGTTGATAGGTTCTCGATTGGTAAGGGAGTTAAAGGTTACGGGGAGAAGGCAGGATGGTTGAAAGAAATCAGCCATGATTAAATGGTGGAGCAGACTCGATGGGCTGAATAGCCTAATTCTGGTCCTATATCTTATGGTCTTATGTGAAAGTGTGAAGTATGTGTATGGCATACAAGCCTGTGCTCAGTGCAGTTGGAGAAAGTGAATCAAACAAGATGCACATCTTAGAAGTTCTCCAGGTCTTCAAGTGGTTCATTATATTTCTGAAACTGCATTTAGTCAGAATAAGAACCCATCCATAAAACTGGCAATGAGGATGTAAAATATAGACCTCGGGTAATGGAAAGGACAGTGTCATGTGAAATGACTTACCTGAGAGTTGACAATGTTGGTAACCATGGTGGCATTTAAGGCAAGAGATCCATGGATGAGCATAGTGGCAGCTAACCCTAAGAGAATACAAGCAAGAGTAGGAACAGGAGAGAATACCAGTCAAAACTTTGTATGAAAGGGGAGCAGCACAGCTGAAGTTGCGCCTGGGTAACTACTTTGCGCAAAGACAATCTAAATTCCTGTGGAGAAGAACATGGCTATACAACTAGATCACAAGACAAGGGAGCAGAAGTAGGCCATTCGGCCCATCTACATGGTTAGATACGATCTCAGACTTCAGCTAGTTGCTTTAGGAGATCTGGTGAATATGATTGGGTACAAGAGCCTTTCAGTTCATACACAGAACGTAAATGTTTTGTAGAACAAATAATATAGTGAAATTGATGAGAATGTGCCTGCAGAAAGTGATGGATTATGGGAGTGCAAGAAAGTTGTTCTGTTAAGAAGCATGTACATTGTATGTGAAGGCTCTATTGTGTTGCCGTTTACTTTGGCAAGTAACAGGAATTGGTTTACTAACAAAATACCCTTTACTGAAGGCAATTAGTTCCCAGCTAACAGTGGTAGCTGGAACAATAAAGCATTAAAGGTCATACCATACCATGTAAACAATAGTATGCACCCATCTGCTTCGGAATATACCTATGCAAACCAGTCTACATTCAATGAATTATACCAAGAACTATTTACATATGAAATTATACAATTAACTAATTTCTAGAGACATACGTGAGTGCATATTTATAACTTTAACCAATTGTAAATTAACTCAGTGCTGAGTCATAGAGCACAGAAGTGGGCCACTCAGCCCATCATATCTATGCTAACCTTTTTGCCTAATTTCCCACAATAAATCCATGTCCATCAATGCCTTGCCTATTTAAGTTCCTGTCTAAATGTCTCAAATTATTCTGACTCCACCACCTCCTCTGGCAGCAATTTCCAAGTATCAAGCACTGTCTAAGCAGAAAAAAAACTTTCTCCTCAAATCCCCTTTAAAAGTTCTCCCTCTCACCTTAAACCTATGCCCCCTTGTTTTAGATATCCCTACAGTGGGAAAATGATTCCTACTATCTACCCTATCTACGCTTCTTATAATCTTATATTCCTCTGTCAGGTCACCCCTCAGTCTCCTTTGCTTCAGGGAAAACAAACCCAGCCTATTCAATCTCTCCCCTTAACTAATGTCCTCCAATCCAGGCAACATCCTGGTGAATCTCCTCTGCACTCTCCCCAGTGCAACCACATCCTTCAATCAGAACTGCACACAAGTAGGCTAACCAGTGTTTCATAAAGTTGCAACATATGTCCCAACTTTTATCTTCTATGCCCCAATCTATGAAGGCAAGCATGCCATATGCCTTCTTCACCACGCTATCTGTGTAGCTACTTTCAGGGAAGAATGGATGAACCCTCAGGTCCCTCTGTTCATCAACATTCATTTGCAACCATTTACCATGTATGTTCTACCCCATTTGACTTCCCAAAACGAATGACCTCACATTTGTCGGGATTAAATTTCGTCTGCCAATGCTCCACCAAACTTTCTATCTGATCTATATCCTGCTGTAGCCTTAGACAACCTTCCTCTCTATCTATAATACACCAACTTCCGTGTTATCTGCAAATTTACTAAACACACCTCCTCTGTTCACATCAAGATTTTAGTTGAAAGGGCTAAGAAATTGAGTTAAATTTAATATCTCCACTCCAGGGACCGATAATTCACATGTATCAATTTTCCAAAGGGGATTCATACATGGCATAGCTTGCATCCTATAATACAAATATTAGTACTATTGTTCCATAACTACGTACATCAATAAATACATTTCATGACATACTTTCTAACATCGACTATTAATACTAAACACAGGGTAATGTCAATTATTACAGTTGTTATAATTACAGTAAAACCCAATAATTTGGTATCACATTGTTCAGAACCTCTGAGGTTCAGCATCTGGCTCAATGGGTTTGGCTTCTCTTACTTCCTTTAAATTCAACGCGGTTTTATTTCCAGTGTTCCCTTCTTGTGCTCCTTTTACTCTCACCAAGGCCCTGTTTCCAGCACTCCCTTTAAACTTAACTGGTTCAATGAAAAATGTATTAGACTATTGTGTAATGTCTAAATAAAAGTGAAGTAAAACTGTGCTGAGGTATTAATCGGAGTAATATTCAATAGTCCAGAAAATATGTCAGTCCAGCAACACCAAATTTCCTAGGGTGCCAGATTATTTTAGGGTACACATTGTTTTTGCTAAATTTATTTAATATCATGAATTAAATCACATTAATTTCTATGTTAAGACCCCATCTTTATGTGCCACTGCCTTCAAATTGCTTTTCATCCCGACTTCCATCTTCTCTCCAACAATCCCTTGTGAACAATGCCTGATATGTCTCCTGCCCTACCACCAGCAGTGTTCATGTCCTCCCCTAGGAACTTGACAGAGTTGTTCATCTTCAGGAACGTCACCACTTACTCCAGGTACTGGACAAATGTCTGATACCTGCCATATTTCTCCAGCTTACTGGCATCCCCTCCACATCCACTACCTGCCATCATCACTTCTCCACCTACAGAACCTGTTCCTTATTACTTCACTCTTGATTAATGTCAAACCACTCCCTCGAGCAGCAACATTCCAACCACTGCCAATGTAGTGGTTGTAGGTTCTTTTGTGGTTATCATAGCAAGTAACAACACAAATAAGTAACCAACACAACAGTCAAAAACTCTCACTTAACACCAGCGAGTAATAAAACAATGCATCAAAAATCATTCCATATGGTACACAGTTCATAAAGGTGCACCACACTGAGAAAACTATGTTAGCAGATCTTATAATGCCACAGAAAGCAAAACAAAAATGCTTTCCATTGCGAAGTATAGATGATCCCAGCATTACAGGGTGGGGGTGAGGTTGCGTTCCTAGAAAATGGTCTGTATCACAATTTTCCATAAGGCGAAGCTACGCCATCCATGCATGCCTCAAGAAATGAGGATTGAAAACAAATTGTTGACTTATTAACTTTATTTTCTACACAAATTCCATGTGAGTGAATTTTATTCAGTATCTCAAATTTTTGGGTAGTGATTTCTGAATTAAGGACGAACTTCCGTAACCTGAATGGCTATAATGTGGGGGTCACCTGTAGTACAAATGTTACAAGATCATTTCAATCCTAAACTCTCATAAACTATGGAGAGCTACAGATCTCAACTAGGAATCAGATGACAGGCAACACTGGCATTGAATGGATCATCTTATTGAAGATCTGGCTTAGCAATGTAACTTTGGCACTTTCCTACATTGTATGCTGCATGATAAATTTGTTTGTGGTTTAACTGGTGAACAAATTCAATCAATATTATTAAACAGACAAAATCTCATATTTGATCTTGCTTGCAAAATTGCAACATCTATGGAAATGGCAGTGACAATTAGTAGTTTACCAGCATAGAGCAATAGCAAAGGATGAGTTTCAAAGCAAGATCAAAAGTATATGGGTGAGAATGGTTTGAATAGCTATTGCGGTTGTAACAGAAATCACCACTCATATATTAATTCAAAATGACAAAGTGTTTTAACTATCAGAAAAAAGGGCACATATCCTCAACATGGAGGTCTAAAGCCAGGATAGATAGACAGGGTCCTTGATGCCATTGACATTGATCTTCTTGTGGCAAAGTTTCTGTTGACACTGATGTTTTGGAGCCAGGTCGATGGGGATAATAAAGTTGATGAGGCAATGGGTCAGTTCAGCAGTCATCAATGCCTGTCATCTTTTTAGTTCCTCACACGGATGATCTCAAAATCTTACAGGTGACTGTGCTTGGATCAAGGGTGTTGCCATGGTATCTTAAGTTTGTCTTTCTGATGTAACAGGGTGTTGGTTATGACAAGACTATGCTTCAAGCATTTTGTTAGAAGCAAGACCGCACTGGAGATAGCTCACTCCGCACCTACGCCTTATCAGTCAACTGTGTCTTTTCCCACCAAGTAGTCCAGGAGTATCTGTTTGTCTTCTTCTGAGATGTAAACCAGGATTTTTTCCAAGGTTCAAGTAGAAATCATCCTTAACCTCAACCACTACTGAGATTGGAGTGCATGCACTGGTAATTACAGCATGTCAATTCCATTTTAGAGTAATCCAAGTATCATGAAGTTTTACCTAATCCCTCAGCAAGAGTCACCAGCTCATTCTAGATGGTGAAGTCCACTCTGTAAAGGCAGTGTTCCTCTTCCCATTTGCTCTTTCAGAAGAAAGTACACTCACTGCCTTGTTCTTTGAGATGGTCATATCTGACCTGTTACATCTCACTCAGCACAGCTACATTCAGTTTCATTACTGTTGGGATTGCCCATAAGGGTCTTTTCATACTTGGTGTGGTACCTCATACAGTGGAGGGGAAGTTGCTTGTACAAACCTCAATGTCTTGGAGGGGGGGGGATATCCAGGAAATGTTAGGAATGCCGTATTCTAGGCCATCTTCAAGAAAGGAGATAAACTTCAATGTGGTAACTACAGAGGGATCTCCCTGCTCTCTGCTACAAGGAAAGTCATCGCCAGAATCCTCCTAGCTGCCTGGTTTTGAGAGTCAAAGAACTGCTCCCTGAATTTCAGTGTGGGTTCCATCCACCTAAAGGCACAGTGGACACGATCTTCACTCTGTGATTACTTCAAAGGAAATGCAAGCACCATACATGGCCTTTTTTTGATATATCTAAAGCCTTTGACTCTGGCGTGAATGGGAGCTGTGGAACAATCTCAAATTTGGCTGCCCACAGAAATTTGTCTCCATCTTACATCTGCTTTATGAAGGCATGCATCCTAACCAAAGAGATCACAACAGAGACTATTTAAGTGAAGACTTGTACTGAAATTGGTTTATTATTGTCACATGTACCGAGGTACAGTGAAAAACTTGTTTTGCATACTGTTCACACAGATCAATTCATTGCACAGTGCATCGAGGTAGTACAAGGTAAAACAATAACAGAATGCAAAATAAAGTGTAACAGCTACAGAGAAAGTGCAGTGCAGATAGACAATAGGGTACAAAGTAGATTGTTAGGTCAAGAGTCCTAGGGAACTCTTCAATAGTCTTATAACAGCAGGATAGAAGCTGTCCTTGAACCTGGTGGTACATATTTTAAGGCTTTTGTATTTTCTACCCAATGGGAGAGGAGAGAAGGGAAAATGTCTGGGGTGGATGGGATCTTTGATTATGCTGGCTGCTTTACTGAGGCAGTGAGAAGTATAGACAGGGTCCATGGAGGGGAGGCTGGTTTCTGTGATGTGCTGAGCTGTGTCCATAACTCTCTGCAGTTTCAAGCAAGGCTGTGAGATCTTTTAAGAATATTAGAAGTTTTGAAAAGATCATCTCTCATTCTTCTAAACGCTAGAGAATCCAGTCCCAATCTTCTCAATTTCTCCTCATATAGCAAACCTGCCATCCCTAAAAGTGGTCTAGTGAATCTTTGTTATACTTGCTTTATGGCAAGGACATTTTTTCTTAGGCAAGGAGACCAAAACCACATACAAGACACTGGGTGCGGTTTCACCAAGGCCCGATACAATTACAATAAGACTTCCTTACTCCTGTATTCAAACCCTCACATAATAAAGGCTAACATACAATTTGTCTTGATAATTGCCTGCTGGATCCACATTTGGTCTTTAGTAACTTGTGTAGCAACATCCCTCTGGTCCTCTTTGAACTTTAACAGTAATCTCTCACCACTTTAACAAATACCCTGCTTTTCTGTTATGTTCATCAAATTCGATGACCTCACAACTTTCCACATTAAATTACATCTGCCATGTTCGCACCTATTCAGTTTCTTCACATTCCCCAGAAGCCTCTTCACATTCTCCTCCAAATTCACAATCCCACCAAGTTTTGTTTCATCAGCAAACTTGAAAATATGATAAATTGGCTCCCTCAACCAAATTGTTGATATTGATTGCAAATAGCTGGGCTCAAAATGCAGATACCTGTGGTACCTTACTAGTCCCAACCTTCCCACCTGAGAAAGATTTGCTTTTTTCCACACTTTGTCTAGTCCAATAACTAATTCTCTTTCCACGTCAGCACTTACCCCCAATTCTACGCACCCTAACCTTGTTGACCAATCTCCTGTATGGGACTTAATCTAATGCCTTGTAAAATCTAAATACACCAGATCCACTTGTTCCCCCTCGTCTATTCTACTAGTCACATCCTCAAAGAACTCAGGTAGATTAGTCAAACACAATTTACCTCTCATTATGGATAGCAGAGCTATGTTCCTGAAAACAGGAGACAGGATCAGAAGTGTACATGTAAGATACTTAATTACTGCAAGAGGTACACAAGAGAATAATGATGTGCAATTCCAGAAGTTAATCCAGTAGAAGCAATACAAGATTCCACTGAATTAAATAAAGAAATGATGCCTTCCTTAAGTACAATGACAATAATATATTCTTTTGAGAAGATCAGAGATTCAGAAAGCCTGAAGAGGTTAAATCTGTAAATCAATTGAGTTCACTGCAGATAAATTTTGTTTAGAAAAGAATTAAACACATTAAACAAGGTAATGGAAGGCTATATTTTGAAATTGCTTTTCTGAACACACACACGTTTCTCATAAGCCTGGATATTTTTGTTCAAACTCATCACCAGCAGTGACCTCTCAACTGAACTCAGTTCAGTTGAATCAAAATGGCTGATCTTGTTCTGCCAGGCTTTACCATAGATGAGCAAAGAGACTATGAGCAACAGAATAGCTGCAGGCTATGGACACAGTGATGGGGTTGGCCCAAAGTAAACCCTACTATGAAACTCTTCTAGAAGCCTTTGATAGCCAAAGTCCAAAGCAGAAGTGATGAGGAATCTTCATCAAAATCCAGCTCTGCCTCTGGACTCCATGGGGAGTCCAGTGGAAGCAGAGTATAAAGCTTGCCGAGTCAGTTTGAGATTTCCACATTTGCATGGGAATCCTGAAACTTACTGTCACTTATGCTGAGAAATGCTAAGAGTTCTGTACGAAACTGCCAGCATTTCCCTGCAAAATGCAAGCCATAATTTGACACAACTGAAATCAAATTGGGTTAGACTAATCTAGGTTCATTACACCCAATATGCATCAGACCAATTTCCCCTCTTTGAGAATGCAAATAAAGCAGTTTTAACTTTTGTTTACATGTTAATATCTTGTTGGGTTTGTTAAAGGAGGGAAGTAAACTTTCTGTGCAAATGCACAATTACCCATGATTCAGTAATTAATGTATGCTTTGGCGAAGTGAAAATTTTGACCAGTAGCTCTTCACTCCAATCTTAGGCTTACCTTTCATAACTGGATGTGATTGAGGCTGTGATTCATTTGTTGATTGATGATTTGTTCCTTCATCAGAAGCCTTTACAACAAGTTTAAACAATTTAAATTTACCATCAATAATGTTAAAGAATATACTCAAATTATTTTGTTCTTAATCTTAATTTAAAATGATACCAACTGTAGACAAACAAATAAACACATTGGTAAGAGGAATGCAAAATAATCAAACTCAGTGGTCCATAATAAATATATTTTAAATTACTAAGATTAAATGATTTAATAGAACTTTCTTTAAATAATAAAATAATAAAATAATTTCATTCTCAGTCTGCGAATGCTTGTGATTGATGGGGTCACATATTTGCAATAGAAAATGTGAATTTATAGATCATATATTAGTTGCAAACAAACAAGGAAATGGTTAGCAAAGATTGTAAGCTTTGCATGGTTTAATTAGAAATTACCCTCATAATTTAAAGTAAGTGCGCCCATATTTCACACACAACTTAACAGCTAATCTTAAGAAAAGAACATTACTGACAATGTAGGTGACTTTTTTATAATTAACTAGTTATATTTTCTGAGGAGAATAACTTAAGTGAAATGTATGTACACAGGAACTTATTACTTTTTACCCTCAACCTTACTTGAACACATAGTGCATCAGTAATAGCAGACTAATGACTGCTAGACTTAATTTATATTTTTAAATAAAAGAACAATGGGAAAGTATTAATCTGTTTAAGATTTCTAACAACATACTCCAAAGGGTTTACCTTTTAATCTTACATATGCTTAACAGAGTTACTGGCAAATCTATGCATTTTTATTTCATCCTTTCAACATCAAGTGGTAGGCAGCAAAAACTGGATCATACATCAAAGACTATGTGCGGCTCCAAGTCATAGAATGACTCTTCCATTTCACATATTGAATTCAAGCAGAATATCAAAGTGCTACCAAAGAACCTCAGGTCTTTACAGAGAAAAGGGCTTTAACATCTGTAGAATGTGAAGTGCAAGACAAATCACCTCAGGGAAATGCTAGCGTTTATTCACAGCAGCAAATTTCCAGCCTTTTGATTCTCTTATTCACTGTACCACCCTGTCTCTCCACAGAACCAGTTCTATGCAAGCAGCCCTTTGTCTCAAAAACTTCAAACATTGCTATAGTGGTTTCATGTTAAGATAGTACACCAAAGCTGCTCTGAATACATCTCGGACCTATGCATTTAGGTTTTTGAACAGATTGAGAGATGGTATGTGAGAGAAAGAGGCAGAGGCACAAAGGTGGGGGGTGGGGGGGGGGTAGTGAGAAAGATGGGGGGGGGAAGTGAGGTAAAGAGGCAGGTGAGAGAGATGGTAAGTGAGAGAGAGAGAGGGAAGGGGTGAGAAAGGGGGGGTGAAAGAGAGAGGGGTGAGAGAGAGAAGGTGGGGATGAGAGAGGGAGGGGAGCAAGAGAGGGGCAGTGAGAGAGGGGATGAGAGGGGGCAAGGGGAGGTAGGGGGCAAGAGAGTGCGGGCAAGCGAGAGGGGGCCGAGATTGGGGGACCAAGAGAGGCCAAGGGTGGGCGAAAAAGGGGGAGTGAGAGGCAGGTGGGTGAGTGGGGGCGGGATGGATGGGGGGAGCGAAAGGGGCCAAGAAGACGGGAATGAGAGTGGGGGTGCCATGAGAGAAGGCTGTGAAAGTGGTGAGAGAAGGGGTTTGTGAGAGAGGGGGCGAGGGAGAGGGGGCACGAGAAAAGGGGTGAGGAAGGTGGAGGGAGTGGAGGGCAACTGAGGGGGATGTGAGGGGGTGCGAGGGGGCAGCGGGGGCGAGAGGGGAGGCAAGAGTGGAGGGCGACAGAGGAGGGGGGTGAGAGGAGGGGGGTGAGAGAGTACGGGGGTGAGAGAGTAAGGGCCGAAAGAGGACAGGGACAAGAGAGGACGGGGGAAGAGTGTATAATTGGCAACCAGAAGAGCCTGTTACTGTGCTGCATAAATAAAGTTTGATAATGTTTTAAAGAGGGGGGCAAGACAGGGGGGGCCAAGAAGGTGGGAGTGAGAGTGGGGGTGCTGTGTGAGAGGGCCAAGCGAGAGTGGTGAGAAAAGGGGGGTGGGTGAGAGAGAGGGCAAGGGGGGCAAGGAGGGGGGAGAGAGGGGGGCAAGAGAGGGGGTGGGCGAGGGGGAGGGGGAGGGGGGAAAGAGGGTATAATTGGGCAGTGCATGCTTGTTGGGCCAGAAGGGCCTGTTCCCGTGCTGCATAAATAAAGCTTTATAAAGCTTTAAAGGGGGGGAAGAGAGAGGGGCCAAGGAAGTGGGGGCAAGACAGCAGGGGCTGAGAGTAGGGGACCAAGAGAGGTGGGCAGTGGCTGAGGGCGGGCAAAAAAGGGGGTGGTGAAAGACAAGTGAGAGAGAGGGGGTGAGAGAGAGAGAGGTGGGGGCAAGAGAGGGGGTGAGGGGGCAGAGAAGGTGGGAGTGGGGGTGACATGAGAGGGGGCCATGCGAGAGTGGTGAGAGAAGGGGAGGTGGGGCAAGGGGGGCACGGGGCAAGAGGGAGGTGAAGGAGGGGTGGGGGGCGATAGAGTGGATACGCGAGGGGGGTGAGGGAAGGGCGAGGGGGGGGTGGCGAGAGGGTATAATTGGGCAGCGCATGCTCGTTGGGCCAGAAGGGCCTGTTACTGTGCTGCATAAATAAATTTTTATAGAGGTTTAAAGACGGGGTGGTGGCAAAGGGGAGCAAGAAACGCCAAGGGTGGGCAAAAAAGGGGGAGTGAGAGGCAGGTGGGAGAGTGAGCGCGAGATGGGGGGTAACGGTGGGCTGAAAAGGTGGGAGTAAGAGTGGGGGTGCCATGAGACAGGGAGGGGGTGAGTGAGAGTGGTGAGAGAAAGGGGGTGAGAGAGGGGGCGAGAGGGAGGTGGAGGGGCTGGAGGGCAACAGGGGGGATGTGAGGGAGCGAGAGAAGGGGGGCGAGGGAGGGGGTGAGAGAGGGGGCACGAGGGGGGAGGGGGCAAGAGGGGCCGCAAGAGAGGGGGGAAAGAGGGTATAATTGGGCAGCGCATGCTTGTTTGGCCAGAAGGGCCTGTTCCTGTGCTGCATAAATAAAGTTTTATAAAGCTTTAAAGGGGAGGAGAGGGGGGCAAGAAAGCAGGGCCTGAGAGTGGGGGACCTAGAGAGGTGGGCAGTGGCCAAGGGTAGGCAAAAAAGGGGGAGTGAGAGACAAGTGAGAGAGAGGGGGAAGGAGAGAGGTGGGGGCAAGAGAGGGGGGGGTGAGGGGGCAGAGAAGGCGGGAGAGTTGGGATGACGTGAGAGAGGGCCATGCGAGAGTGGTGAGAGGAGGGGGTGAGAGGGGGGTGAGGGGGGTGCAAGGGGGCACTAGGGGCGAGAGGGAGGTGAAGGAGGGGGTAGGGGGGTGAGAGAGCAGATACACGAGGGGGGTTGGCGAGAGGATATAATTGGGCAGCACGCGCTCGTTGGGCCGGAAGGGCCTGTTACTGGGCTGCCCCTGCTCCTGGGGGCACGAGAGAAGCGGCGAGAGGGAGGTGGGGGGGGGGGGTTGAGAGAGGGGGTTAAGGGGGGAGAAAGATGGCATAAGGGGGGTGAAAGATGGCGTAAGGTGGGCGAAGGGACAAGCGGGGGGAGTGAGGGGAGATGAGTGGGTGGAGGGGGTGAGTTGGGATGGGCAAGGAGGGGCAAGAGGGGGTGGGTGAGGAGTGGTCAAGAATAGGGGGTTGAGAGGGGTGGCCAAGAGGGCAGGCGAGGGGGGGGCACGAGGGGGAGAGCTTACTGAGTGCAAGGGCGTTAGAAAGTGCAAGAGTGTGTGAGTGCAAGAGGCAGGTAGGGGTGTGCAAGTTGGGGGCTTTGCAAAACAGGGGCTCCAGGCAGTGGTGCCAGGGAATGGTTTGTGAGGATAAATGTATGGAAGACAATGTGTGTATGAGAGTTAATACGTGAAAAGTGTGTGTGTGTGCGTGTGTACGTGTGTGTGTGTGAGTTAGTGTGTGTGTGTGAGAGAGAGAGAGAGAGAGAGAGAGAGAGAGAGAGAGAGAGAGAGAGAGAGAGAGAGAGAGAGAGAGAGAGAATGATGAGTCCGTAAGAGGATGGGAGGGGGGAGCAAGAGTGTAAGAGACAGTGTTACCTTTTCATCTTTCACATTCTGAACTTCAATGCCTTCTTCATGAGATTCAATATAACTGATGTGACTGTAAAAAAATAAACAAATGTAAAGTTCAAAGCTACAAAAATAATTACACAATATAAAAATATAATGCACATGCAACAGAAGAACACTTAATGACACATTGATCAATACGTTATCATTATATATGCAGAATATCTGCCAGAATTACTTTGCTGATTTCTTCATCAAGAATAAAAAGGATCATTGATCTGGCACAGTTTACATCAAAAGTGCACTATTTGCACTGAAGCTTATGCTGATCAAACTGACTTGTTTAATGGCATTCAATCAAAAGTACACAGGGGTTTCACTTACCGATAAACCTTGCAAAATTCTGAAGTAAGTGAGTTCCTAGTTTGTTCATTAGAAGCTTAGCAAGCAGACTTAACTGATTATTTCTGGGATGGACGAAGTGTAGGGAAATTGTGGAGCTGAAAGCAGTCATTCACTATAAACTAAATCAGCTGTGACTTGCACTGACAGGAAGCTTTCATTTGTTTTATTATGTTCTAATGTAAATAAATAAGGACAGTAATAGTAAGGCTGTTCAAATAAGAGATTAAATCCAAAACCCAGTATTTGTCTTTCTCACTTCAGGTTCCCACATGTAAATGTAAAAAGTTCCAACTGTTTAAATACCTGTCTGGGACTTCTCTATATGTATGGTCAAACACAGAAATTTTGCTCTCACTAAAGGAAGAATCTTGCACTATCTGTCAGTAGGCCCTGTTGTAGGAACCTGCAAGGAGACCAGAGGAGGAATTCAATCTTGCTGAGATTCCCTTGTATTTACTTTTTGGCTCTCAGGCATGGTGCAGGAGCCACAATCCCAATGATTTCGGGTGGGGGGGGGGTGGGGTGGGGGAATGGGGGGATGTTACAGGACTATAGGGAAGAACGGAAAGGGAAAATAAACTTTGCTTAATGTTTATAACTATTTAAGCATGTTTTAGGTGATTTTATTTTGTCAGTTTATAATTATAATTTTTAAACTTTTGGTTTTCACAGTTAAAGTTTTCTTAACTTTGACAGCAGGCAGAGTTGGGATAGGGGTTTGCAGGGTCTCAAAAGATTTCAGGGGGTTTTTGGAAGCAGGACTGTACTTGTTTGTGATTTGAGGCCCTGCTACTGCTCTCGGCTCAAGTGTTTGTGACATTGTGTGCCAACAGCATAGGTCGATACAGAAAGTTCTGGGAATGGGGTGGCAGATGGCTGGCTGGGCAGAGGCAGCAAGCCCTGGCCCATGGCCTTTTTCTTGTAGTGTACATCTCTCTGTAATTTGGTAGTTCAACACTCAAAGCTCAAACAACATTATTAAAAAAATATTATATTTACAGGATTGCTCTTTTTGGGAGTTTGTTGTGTGCAAACTGACTCCAAATTTTTACATCACGATGGTGACAAGGAGCCAAAAAGTACTTCAGTTTCCTGTGTTCAAGATGCCAGGTAAATGCTATCTAAAAAAAACAATTTAATCACATCCCAATTATGCCCAAGCTTTTTGTCTCTTTGCTGGCACATGGTTTCACAAGTATCAGCTACCCTCCATTTACTTGTCCAAGTGAATGTCTGCAAGCTATTCACCAATAGTCAGTTTTCAGCATTGCAGCCAAGTCCATCCTAATCTGATCTCCACATATCTGCATTTCAAGAAGTTGTTGTTGGAGAACAATCAAATTTGGGAACAAGGCCTGATTATTCTCCATGTAACTGTGTACTAACTGCAACATCTACACCATTAACTTTGGCCAAGCCCAACATCACATGGTATATACAGTCCGCCTTTGCTGATGCTGGGTTAATATTCTAGAATTTCCTAGCTGCAACAACAACCATAACTTTAAATTACTCAACACTAGTAATATCGCAAAACCTTTTAATGTGCACCACAGAAGCATTACAAAATAAATTTCAGTGATCAAAGCCAATGACCAAAAATGTGGTTAAAGAGGTGGGTTTTAATCAACATCTTAAAGGAGGAAAGAGTGGAAAAGAGATAGAGAGGTTTACAGAGGGAAATCCAGAAATTATGGAATGGCAACTGAAGGCACATTTTCTAATATTAGATTCAGGGATGATTAAGAGGCCCAAATTACATTAGCAAAGATATCTCAGAGGGTTGCAAGGCTTGATTTCTAAACATGGATAAGAACTTTAAATGCAGGGCGTTACTTAACAGGAAGTCAATATAGGTTTGCAAACCACAGTATTGATAGGTAAATGGGGACTTGGTGCGAGCAAGGGCAGCAGATTTTGAGGACTTCAAGTTTCCAAAGAGGGAAAAAATGGAAATTGGCCAGAAGTGCACTGGAATGTGAAGACAAGCATAAGAAAAAAAACACGGATGAGAGTTTCAACAACAGATGGAGAGAAGCCAGGCGAAATGATAGAGGTGGAAGCAAATGGTCTTAGTGATGGCATGGTCATGTGGCCCAAAATCATTTTAAGTTCAGTTATGACATCATGTTATGAAGAGCTTGGTTAGTTTCACACCCTTGCTAGGAGTGGATGCTGTGGCTCAAAATCAGGTAATATTTAGTTGGAGGAGATTTCTGCTCATCCATCGCTATACGTTATGGTGGGTGAGTACTAGAAAGCAGCCAATATATTGATTTTGAAAGTGGTAGACAGAGCTAAGTCAGATCATTACAGATGTTGGTTTAGCATTTTTAATAGCTAAAGCTTTGCAAATATTTAATTAAATTTGAAATGACTATATTTATACTTGAGAAAATAAGTAGAAACAGCCATTGCAGAGGAAGGAACAGCATACTTGACAACTCTGAGAGAATGTTTTTAGAAGATGACTGAAATGTGGCTCCAGGAGATACAGTAGTGTTATGTGCATGGACTTTCCAGAAGCTTTTGATAAGATAGTTACGAATTCAATAGAAAAGCAGCAATTTAGAATGAAAGCTGGTTGCAAAGGAAGAGTCAAGGGCAGTTTCTGAGAGTTGACGGAAATGACAAACAGCATCACACAGTATACCACAGTAAAAACAGAAAATGCTGAAAGCAGTCAGTAGGTCAAGCAGTAGCTGTGGAAAGAGAAACTGAGTTAACATGGTTTCTTCAATGCAGAGGAAATCATATTGGTGTGAAACCCTATTAAACCTTAGTAAGACAACAGTTGCTCGCTGTTGTTGTCTAGGCCCCACAGCATAATTTTTTTAAATTTTATACTTGTAAAGATACAGGAGGCCATTCAGTCCATCAGAATGATGTCAGCTCTCAGGGGAGCAATTCCATTTTTCCTCCCCCCCCCACCATTTCCCTGCATCCCTGCAATTTATTTTCTCTCACACATGCCCATTGACTTCCCTTTGATTCTTTTTGCCATTAACCATAACTATGGGGTAATTTACAGTAGCCAATTAACCTATCAGTGCATTTTTTTGACATGGGAGGACACCAGAGTACCTGGAGGAAACACACAGTGTCACACAAATAGCACCCAAAGTCAGAATCTGTGAGGCAGCATTACCCAACCACCCTAAGAATGGCATTCAGGAAATTGAGAGGTTGCAGTACAAATTTTCTGGCTTTCTGCCTGTTATGAGAAATAAAAATTGGGCCTGTTTTTGCTAGAGAAAAGGATACAAGAGGTAATTTGGCATAAGTGTTAAAATTAATGAAGGATAGTGTAGAAAATAGTGAAAAACATTGTTCATATTGTTTCAGTGGTCTAGGACAAGGGCACATGGAAACAAGATTAAATGTGGTGGAATGGAATGGTGGAAGAAAAGTCTTGTTACAAAGAGAGCTGCAAGGCTGTGCAAAACTCTGCTATTATTCATGATTGGAACAGGTGTCATGTTAAAAGTTAAGACCATTTTATGTGATTAATTAAAAGAAATAGGAACAAAGTTAAGTTATGTCAGGACTGATATGACATCATATGGAGGATAAACCTATATGGGCTTAATGGGCTGTTTCCAAGTTGCAGTGTTGAGGTCATTTATATAATAATGGAGTGTTACTGGACCCAACGTTCAGCAACAGAAAACAGTAAAAAGATTTGCTTTATATGGTGCCTTTCACAAAATCAGATCATTCCAGGGAGATCTAAACCAATAAAGCATTGTTACATTGTAGTCATTATTGTAATGTGGGAAAATGTAATCAATAAAATGACCCCTCTTAATCCCATGATAATTCCTGGTCTGTTGACCTGTCATCTCAATATTGTTACTATAACATCAGACTCCAAATTTCACTCTTGCCATCAACTACTTCACCCACCCTCACCGTTTTTACCTCAGTGGCACCTTCTTGTACTAACCCTGTATCTCAGATTTTTTCTTATCTCAGTTCCTGAATGGCCAATCCTTTATTTTCCCTGGCTTTAGCCAGAGAGAACAGTATTCCTTCGTCCACCTATGGTCCTGTAAGAATTTTGAATATTTTGAGAAATCAACTTTCATTCACTGAAGGCCCCTTATCCTCTGGATTTTAGATCTAAGTACATCCAGCTCTTAACATATTCAAACCCCACCTTTATTTTTAATCTTCTAGTTAACCCTTTCCCTATTTTAAGCTCCTTGAGAACATTTTGAAAGTTTTAATTATGTCACGTCAAACTTGCTTGGTAACTTCACCAATAACGTACCGTGTTTTTTCACAGTCATTGCTGGATTTATATTTTGTGCTCCAGAACTCTTGTCCTCTTGCTAAAATATCATATTCAGTCATCATTTTATATTCTTTGCGAGCCAGATATCCCCTGACACCTATAAAAGATGATAAGCAAGAAACAAAAGAAGTAAAGTTAATCTTCTGGGAATATTTAGTTAGAAATACAGTGTAATTATTAATTCTAGAATATAGCAGTTTCAAATCACTTGCACACGATGGTATTGCCAATGTATTTTTTAACTCACTTAAAATATATTTTCCCATTATCTATTTGGAATAAATGAGTATATTCAAAATGTAACAATTTTTAAGTAGAAGCAAAATTTGCAACACTAGATTGAACAACTGTGCAAGGGAACCCTTTAGATGGAATGAGCGCTGCCCAAGTACACCAGGAACTCCAAGTGGTTTCCTCGATTTTCCTGTCTGCATTGAAACCTAGGCATCTGCAGACAGAGGTGGCGAACATTGTCGAAGGAGTCTCCACACCCCAACAATAGTTGAAGCATCAGAACTGTTAGTGACACCAGAATGAGATTTGAACAATTATGCAGGAAGATTTTTCAATACTCTTCCAATCACAGCACATCAAGTGATGTGGGGAAAAATTGCAAAACAGTTTGCACAAGGTTGCTTGCTTAGTCACCAACAATTTCAGTGGGATACTGCAAGTCCATAGGAATGACTAATGATAAACTGCCCTTTCAGAAGATGGATAAGCAGAGAATGAAATGCCAAGTTCTGCCATCCACTGCAAAGGCAGATGTAGCCAACATGCAGCAGAGACCATGCCAATATCTAATAATCAGTACTACTAACCTAAGGGATGCCGCTGGAGAATGCACTGGCTATTACATGCAGGATTATCATAAATGTATTTAAAATTAATTTACTTATGATGTAGCTGCACACATTAGCCATAACAATTCTTTCCACATTGTCATCTCAGTGATAGCAGTAAATTGGAAGATGCAATAAAAGAATTTATTGTACAATCAGCCATAACAAACCCTGACATGAACAACCTCAGAGCAGTTTTATTAATGTTTGTACTACTTGTAGAAAAAAAATGTTTTATAATGTTATATTAATATAAACATGAAACAAGAAATGAGATTGTACAGAGAACTGCCAGATCAAGTTGCTCTTTATATGGAAGGTTTCAGTGTTGAAAAGGAATATTAATAACCAAGGTTTTGCACTAAAATTTTCTCATTTTTTTTCAATGCTGCAGTGATACGGTACTGAAACAGACTCTGTAAAAAAAGATGCTGATGTTGATTTTCATGCAGAATTCAAAAGTACTTTTTGCTTTGGTTTGTAACAATCAGTTTTTAAATCAAACAATGCCTCAAAGTTCAATGCCTTTTTGGCATAACTTTAGTGTACAACGATCCTACCCATCATGTCCCAAGTGAGCTCATTTATAGCTACAAGAAATATTCTGCTTTTACATAACCATTGCACTTGGGGCTAGTTAGAATGAGAATTAAAAAGTGCAGCTGTTGTCAGAATCAACTGAGAAAACTGGAAATGAAGAGTTTGTGAGCTTGAAAACTACAACTTTCAATGGAACATTTTACAGCTATGACACTTTATTGGCATTCTGTGCAAGGATCTGGATTTGCTTCAGGCTGCATTGGAGATTCCAAGATCATCAAAAGAGCTCAAGTCCCATTGACCATAAAGAGGACTTCACAGGATCAAATATGGCAATTCCTATGGCCATTTTCAGAAGAGATTGGAACAAAGGAGAATCAGGTAATATTTAAGGAATAAGATCCCACCATGTATTACTTCTCCCCAGAGAATAGAGAGATAATATTTCAAACCGGGACTTGATTTGAGGTGCTGCATGCAAGAATAAGCTTTGATACAAGAGGCAATTGTAGAAATCTGTCATAAACTGCATGAGAACTTTCACGTCTGGTCACCTACCTGCTGCATGGTTTACTATATGGTTGTGAAGATAATGACTACACCCACGTTATGTACACCATCATTTTGAATTTGGAGAATTCATGCAAGTTCTGACAAACAACAGTACAGACATGCACTTGCCAAATGACTGACATCCTTGAAAAAACATGCAGTGAATGCATTGCTTTTTCACATTACTGCAAAGAAGAAAGAATCATTTTGATGTTACTGGTTTTCCCAAGATCCTGCTGCATTCATTGGCATCCACATTGCTTTTGAACTACAAGGGAAAAAATATTCTTCAATAGGAATAGGTTCCACTTACTGTATTTTGAAAAGAAAAACAGGTTCTGTGTAACCACATACAAAAGATTCCAGATGTGAACATGGGATATGCTGCAAATTGTGACAATGTGTAGCTATTTCAAACCTCAATCTTCCTTGACCTGTCCAGAGGTCAGTGCCAAAACCAACCTCTTATTCCCATTAAAATGACCTAATTGTTTAGAAGAGTGCATAAATTAGCCATCTATCTCCACAAGAGCTGACAATAGGAGGACCAGTTAATTTGTAAAAGTGCCACTCATTTGTACAATCTGAGGATTTGTATTACTGGGTGCCATGTTCTATACAAATGTAATGCCCTCCTGTATGATAATTTACTTCTGGTAGGGTATCTGGAACTTGTTCCTGAACAGGCTGGTCCGACTCCATATGATCTACTGTGCTCCTTGGGAGAAGGGCTAGGACTGACAGGTGCTGTTTTCCCAAGTCAGCCTTATTAAACAGGATAAGCCTATCCATTTCCATTCTGATGGGATTTAGATTTATGCCCCCAGGACAACTGATCAAGCAGTAGCAAAGAAAGCCCTGAGAAACAACAACATACATCACTGTTACTATGGTCAGCAAGCCAATGTTTCTAATGCCATGCAATTTACAGTTCCATGGAAATAGCCATACTATTGACTGCTAATGTGGAAGGGTTTGCGACAGACCCAAGAAAGTAGTGACACACTCTATTGATCTTTGCCAGGAAGGAGATCATTCCATGACATTATCATAAGAAACATAAACTCAAGAATTTTGCTCCGTTGCCAGGCAACCTGCCTTACTAAAATGAGAGGCTGCATGTTGATGCGATGCTCCATTGCATCAAATTATTAGCAGAGAATAACACAATTCTTCATCAACCTTTTGAATTAGGCATTCTAGTCAAGTGACATCAGAGCAGATATGGAACATCCAGGTAACACTCTGAGAAATAATAAGATGCAGTGTTAAAACAAAGGAGAGGTGGAAAGGGATTCATGGGATTGCTCCCTTGGGAGCTGACATGGACTTGATAGCCTCCTTTGGTGTTGAGGTATGATCCCTCTGAGCCAAACAATGTTGCTCCTTAGCCTCTTGCTGAATGGATTACAAAGGTGCTAGACTTCAATTTACATGCTCTTTTGCATATTACTTCCATTTCACATAAATTTGAAGCAAATCACCATTTCAATGATTTTGTAAATAAGCTGATCCATGAAATTCCTCCTTCTTAAGCAGTCCCATGGGTTGGCAGATAATTTGCTTCCATTCCAGTTGAGGAGTGGAAGATGCCTATGCATGAATTCTTTTACTGTGGGTGGCTGTTGCACACATCCTATTACACAGTTTTGATACAATAAGGCCTTAGTCCAATGACAAGGAGGTACAAAACAACTGGAGACATGAGTCTCCTGCACTAACTTAGTGCAGATGTGCACATGCATACTTGCATTCACACACACACACTCACAAGTGCACTCTGATCACACACAAATATGGCCCATGTTGCCTATATTATTTTCCTCAGCCTCATCCCTCACCATTCTTCAGTTTCCTTTCCTCTTTCCCTTAAATGCATCCCTCAGACTCCATCCTCCCTTGTACCTCCTCCTTTTCAGCACCTTCCTTCAGCTGCTTCCTTCTTTGTTCTCTTCATTCCACCGCTTTCCTCCTCCCACCCAAACTACCACCCAGCCTCCTCCAACTTTCCAGCTGCCAGCAGCTCCCTCTCCCAAAACGATCCTATCCACTGACCATGCTACTCTATAGGTTCTGATCACCCTCTCCACAACCAGCCACTGCCATGCTTCCCCCCCCCCCACCCCCACCCCATCCCAGGAATAATACCACCCAAAACCGGAGGCCTCACTCAGAAATCTCCCCCCAGAAAACCTCAGGAGAATCTTCAGCCACCAACTACAGCTGTGTCCCAGTGCTCTGTGGATGGGCTAGTGGGGTTCTGCACACAATTTCCTGGACATTGCAAGCAGATTCATGGTGTAGCAGCAGGAGCAACTCATTCCACAGTCATCAATACTCAGTATGTATAATGACCATAAACTTCTCCTGCACTGTCCCCAAACTCAGGGAACCTCTGCTTCACATGCTGTTCCAGGGCATTTGGTGGGTTCAACTGCAGTTCTGTGTATGGGATGATCAGGTGGATGGCAATATAAAATATTAATGGATTAACTCAACTTGAACTTGCTTAGTTCTCGTATTTCCGAAATATAAAATGGAATAATGGAGCAAATTTTTGTTATATTGTCATTTTAAGTAGGAGCCATTTAAAAAAAAGCATTTAATGGAATATCCACACAGAATTCAAATCACTTGAATGCAATTTTTGTTAGCCCTATAGGAAGAAGGATTAAAGTGAGCATGAAATTGTTAAAAGTTTAGGGTTGATATTAAGAAAAATGCAGTTGTCTCTTGTAAAACCTTTAATTATTTTTTTGCCTATTGTCCCACTTAAACAGTAAAGGGATCAGCTTTCCAGTGAAGTAATCAACGTGCAATTACATAATTATCTGACAGTTTGTCAGAAAATAATAACATGGCAATGCTCTCTGGCTATTGGAATTAGAGACATTATTTTACACCCATTTACTTAGACAACTAATTACTTGTAGATGTGAATTGCCAGCAAATATCGACATTTAAATGTTACAATCTTTTTCCCCAAAGAATACGCTATAATGCAGTTAAAAATAAAAGCTCCCACCCCATTTCCACAGTGAAGTAAAAGATTGAATAAATCCAGAATAATCCCAGATTTGCATCTCCTGTCATTTTCTGTACCCACAAGAAAAAACTCAGCACATGTGTGGAAACCAGTAATTTAATACCATCTAGGGCATGAAATGATTCAGCACAGGAATAAGTATCAACATAAGGAGATTATATTCAGTTGGAATGAAGCTGATGCACATTTCTGAATGTTGATCTTGTACAGTTCTGCAATGTAAGGACAGTTTTTGATTTGTTTAATCCTTCTTGTAAAAGTGCAAAGTATTAAAAATATAGAAACAAGTATGCATATATATTAGAACATTGTTATCTTTTTATCTGCTTTTGATGGATCAATGATTAGGGAATAGTCTAGGCCATCTGAGACCTTTGGGCCATGAGCTCCTGTACTTGAAAGAAATGTGTTTATTTTTAAAAATGCTAATGTAATCTACCTCAAAGCAATAGCTTTAACAAATGAACAAAATAAATGAGTCACGAGTTTTCCATAAGGAGCTACTTTTCCCTATTCTCTCCACCTGTGAGCATCTGCTGTCAGAATCACTGAGCAACATCATATATGCAAAATTAATAAAGTTTCATACAAATCAAAGTAGGCAGAGTAAAGAGATCAAGAAGTATTCGGTTTAATTTCTACTTCCCCCTCACTGTTTGGACTTATAAGGTCATTTACAAAATATAATTCAGTGCCTTTGAAACGTTTGCTACTGTTGACAGAACTCTGCCTGGAGGAGGGCCATTGATAACAATTAGACTGGCCCTCTTACACTACCCTCACAGTATCTGGCATTGGTTCTGATGAAAGAAAACCTACTAAGGTTAATATCCCCACTTTGATCTCTGTTGAGGCATACTAGAAAGAATTAATTTACATTACAGATGAGAAAAATGTTGACAGTATGAAAAGGCATCTTGTTTCTGGTATGTGAATGTTCTGCGACAGGAGAATCAGAAAGAAGAGGAAGTGAGGAGACAGAAGGATAAGCACCATTGCTGCTTTTATAGTGAAGTGGATGAAAGGAGATTAGATTCCAACACATCTTAGTTTACAGAAGCATGTCAACCAAATGCTTCTGGAATCTCAGACTAAATCTTCACGTATAATGCAATAATAAATGAGCAAAGCTTTCAATAAGAGTAGTAACAGATTTAACAAATCATTTCTACAGTTAAACTTCTTTTTTTCTGGAAATCTACTAGTTGAATGAGCAGAAGTCCCCAAGATTGGTCAGAATCTAATTGCACTCATTTTTTTAGTCATATGAACGCAATGTCTCAACCTATTCCTTGAAGTTGGAGATATGGAATACAGCATAGACTCAATTTCAAAGATCCAAACCTGTTCTCATCTTTGGGATCTGGCCTATGATTGGCACTGCTACATCAAGAAAGATCAAGGTACCTCCTGCTGATTGAGAAGAGGATTTGTGGCCTACCTCAATGTCAGGCTTGGTCTGCAGGAGAGCCCCAAAAGTACGGTCATCCAATTTTGCAGAAGTTTTTGAATGCACCTTATGTAAAGTGGCAGGGGAATGTGGAAGCACCTATGGTTTGTTCCTGGGATAAGGAGTGGGGGGTTGCTGGATGGTGGGCAAGACAACTAGAACTTTCCGCTCTCCCATTACCCTTCAGTAAGTTGGGTTTGGTGACCGACTCAAATATCAGCTCACCTCAGATGGCAAACAAAAAACTAATTTAAAAAACCTGTTTTGTGCTAATTATTCAAACTGCTTATTTTCCCTTCCCCCATCCCCACACTCCACTCCACTGTTTCCATATATACACCAGAAATCAAATCATTGGAACAAGATCCTGATATTCCTCTCAATGGCTTTATTGCATTTTGAACCATATATTGAGTATATATTTTCAAATCAGTGCACATATATCCTTTCAACTTGGTTGAATTTCATTATGCACATTTTCAGATAGACATAGGTAGTAAATTGTATCACATAGGGTGATTTTTGAAAAATTAACAGAAAAAGCTACACCTGACCATTGCTCTCTCTTTTTCTCATTGTAATCTTAAGGAATGCATTGGGGAACTGTTTCATGAGCAAAGTTTCGATCAAAGATTTACATATTCAGACCACAGATGAGAAAAGTAAATTACAAGCAGAACTATATTCACTGGGAAAATAGGACAGTGGCAGGAAATGTAACTTAATATAAATACATCTGGTATTATGCACATGAAGGCCGAATGCAATGAGTGGAAATTAGTAAGAATTGAGAATTAAGACAATGAGGCAGGAGAAGCACCTCACTGCCATCTTAAAGAAATAACTGAAGGTTCATAATCATTGACCCATGGTTATATCAAAGTAGGCATGGCATTAGAATGTTTTGTCAGGATTATGGAGGCACAAAACAAACCAAAAGGTGCACATGGAACTCCCTGATAATTCTCGGCAACAGTGAATGCTTGTGGCCTGATGGATAATCAGGCCAATAACTTTTGAAGAAGTTTGGGGTCCAAGGAAAGATACAAAATTTCCACTAGTTATCTCGGAAAACTTCTCAACTTTTACTTTCTGACAGTGGTGATAATAAAATCCAAATGCTGTTAAATCCAGGCAGTTATTTAAATACTCATATATCCTAGTCTTTGTCACAGAAGGGAAAAATCCTTCAAACAACAGGCAGGAAGATTTACTGCTACACTGACCCTTAACAAACCACTACCTGCAGATTCTAGGCCTGACATGAAAACAAAGCATATCAAAGACTGTAGGCCATGTCTTCTGATAATGGTTGCACCATTTCCTATTACGTTTTTATCATAATGGGGTTCATAATGATTATAATGTCACAATGGTTTATGTCATCATAATGATTTCGGCATTTAAGAAAGGAAGCTATGTATGAAAATAGGCATGGAAATAATATATTACCATTGGATTAGCATTATTTGTTCGAAAGAAGTGCTTTTTACAACATTTTGTTTAGTAATTGTAAAATGATATTTTAAGAGCATTTGCCATACCTGCTTGGATGCAAATTGCAGCTTCTCTTTGTGTCTTCAATTGCTTGTAGATTTTATGTGCAACATATGCTCTCCAGGCTAATAACAAAAGAGAGAATGATGAGCCAGTGATAGGAAGGAATAAAATGGATATGATGCATAATTATTTAAGATAATCTCCCTTTGGCTGATCTGTATTCTCCCAGAATTGAAGTGAATATCATATAATTTGGTGGAAAAATAGTGTTCTTCTCTTAAAAGCAATTTTTACTTATTTGTGGGAAAAATGGGGAGTGTTTTTAAATAGCTCAGATGTGTAACTAATATATATGATTCATTTTTATAGATTTTAGAAACATTTTAAAGTACTAATTTAGAAAATTGTAACTCAGTACTATTGTTCCATTCTCATTGTTCAAACTCTTTACTACTAACATTTTAAGAATAACTGGTTTCCTCCAAGTTTATATTAGGCATTTCCACTGAGTTTATTGTGGACACTGTAATAATCTGGGGATAGGAAAGCAAAGTGAATCGAGGCATAGGATGAGCCATGATCTTATTAATTGGTGTGCAGGCTTGAGAAGGCTATAGGCTTTCTCCTGCTTCTATTTCTTATGTTTTTATTTACAAATTCTTTGCCTTCCACAATCTTACAAGCAGTTTTTGGCTTAATTACCAAAAAATGAATGCATCTGTCTCAGATAGTTTCTGAAAATACATTAGTTCAGGAAACTGATTTTGTTTTAGGCAGTAGTCAGCATTGACATCAACAGGTGGATGTGAGAATCAAGAATTAAACTTGTAATCAAATGTCGTCACAAGCATAAATAAAAATGGTGATTAAAGTTGGGTGTATAAAATGCCTTGCAAATCTGACAAATGCCGCAAACCATTGTCCATATGAGATGATACATTGTGCAGGAAGTTAGTCATGTTTTCCAAGGAAAAGAGAGCACATTGGGGTAATTATCTAAGCATGTGCTGGTAGTCCATATAAGTCACAACAGAAGAGTTTTAAATCCATTCCTTCACCAGATATCCTGTTTTTTCTCTGTGATTACAGCATATGGCTCAATCTGCACTTGAAATACTGAACAAGTTACCAGCAATAGCCTGATTTGTTTAGTGTCTTTTATGTGAAAAATGTGCCTAAGTAGTACAAATTATGTTACACGAAATGCACAAAATACTGTAAGGCCTTTGCTTTGCTCATGGACATTTGCATATGTCACTACTACGCTTGAAAATTAGCTCGACAATAATATTGTTAATATTTTAGCTACAGGGCTACTATGAACCTTCTACTGCAAATTAGCTAATGATGCTCTGAGGAATGGTCAGTTCTTTTGATTCTGATGATCCTGATCTCACATTGTTGTGCTTTAGAACAAGAAGAATGAGAGGGGATCTCATAGAAACATATAAAATTATGAAAGGGATAGATAAGATAAAGGCAGGCAAGTTGTTTCCACTGGTAGGTGAGACTGGAACTAGGGGAGATAGTCTCAGGATTTAGGATGGAGATGAGGAGAAACTGCTTTTTCAGAGAGTAGTGATTTTGTGGAATTCTCTGCCCAGGGAAGCAGTAGAGGCTACCTCATTAAATATATTGAAGACATAGTTAGATAGATTTTTGCATAGTAGGGGAATTGAGGATTATGAGGAAAAGGCAGGTGGGTGGAGCTGAGTCCACGGCCAGATCAGCCATGATCTTATCGAATGGCGGAGCAGGCTCGACGGGCCAGATGGCCCACTCCTGCTCTTATTTCTTATGTTCTAAGTTTATAGAAATCTCAACAAAATCAACTGGGATAAACTTTCAGTTTGGACATGTTTGGATGAGAACAGAAAAAATGGTAAGGTACTAGCCTGCATCTAGTTCCCTATTATTTATTAAGCTCAACACCACCACCCTTCCTTCCTCCCCACCTACCCCCAACTGACTAGAGATCTACTCGATCCTTGGGCAGCTCAGAGCATTTCTGTCGGCCCAACATACAAGAGCAAGATGTCTTTTGTGGCTCCCCAGAATAAAGCTAATAAGGTCCAAGGGCTGATTCAACACAGGCCCAAGGACAGCAGCTTCTGCTAGTGCATCAAGTACAACACTGATCTTACACTCAAAAACAGTTCAAGCTAAGTTTTCCCCTCTCTATTCTTACATTCACAACTTTAATATTTGCAATGGCTCGTCTGTACTTCCTGGGCTAATTCCCCACCTAAGTAAGAAAGAAGGCAGCTGTCGGTAAGGATAAATGTAATTTTGGCTAGAGGGAGACCACTCATGACATTCAAGAAATTCATGGATTAAAGATGTCTGCAGTAATCATATCTGGGCCAGAGAAACTTAAACCTTATTTGCTCCTCTGGGCCCAACAAGGAACCTAAAAAAAATAAAATGCTGGTTACCCCTCTTGTCTGTTTTTCCAATTATTTTGATCTAGTGGGAAATCCACAGAGACATTCAAATTATTAATTAAAAAACCTACTGAAAACTTTAAAACAATTTAAAAAATGTCATTGTACCTAATCTGCTACAATTTTCTTTCTTACTTATTGTGACACAGCATGCCATTCAGCCCATCGGGTCTATGTCAGCTCCCAGTAGGACACTTCTATCAGTCCCATTCCTTGTCTCTTTATTTCCATGCATCCCTGCAACTTATTCTGTCTCTTATGCCCATCAATTGTCTTTGGATCCTTCTGATTCATTAACAGCTAATTTCCAGTACCCAATAAAAAGAGCATCCAGTGGAAACCCATGCAGTCATAGGCAAATGCCACACTTTTGAAGCCGAGTCTATAGAGCTATGAGGCAACAGTGCTAACTGCTGTGCTACCACTTATGCAAGAACTTCACCAGTTTTGGGGAGTGGGGTGCCAGTGGTTTAATGCAATGGCTGACTTAACTCCCATCTAACTGGAATTAAAAGTTGTTCGTTGTAATGTTTGTTAAATATAAACAGTATAAATTTAAACATTTTCAATCCAATCTTATTCTATTCGTCAGCAACAGTTTTGTGCATACCTGACTGGATGATGATGGCACTGCTTTGTTTTTGTGCTTGTGCTTTCTTGTATCTCTTGGCTCCTAGCCAGCCTTTGATGTGGGCTTGAATAACCACAATACTGGCAATGACTTCTCTGAGCAGTAAATTTAACTGTTCTACTTGATAATATTTGAGGAATACCTATAGGAAACAAGTTATCAGCTTTGAAACAAAGTAATATAAATAATCATGAATTAAATGTAAAAGCATATTACATTACAACAGAAGTTCTTTGTGTACCTGTTGTGGAAGTCTGTAAACAATTGCCTACCCACATTCTTTGTTAATGAAAACCAATAACACCATGTACATCAGACAGTGTTGCAAAGTGTATTAGCTCCATTTCACAGATAAGTCAAATTCCCCAACAAGGCCATGCGTAATTGAGAGAGAAATACTTGCAATTTTCACAACTTTTGGACGTCATAAAGAGCTTTATATTCAATGAATCATTTGTGAACAGAAGACATGAAATTACAGAATGTCTACAACATACTCAGCCCATTATGCCTGTGCAGTCAAAAAATAATTTTCCAGGCTAATCCCACCTTCCAACACTTGGTCCATATCAGATAGATCATGGCTCTTTAAGTATACATACAGATCTATCTTTAAGGTTTCCTCCCCTATCAACCTTTCAGGTGGTGAGTTCCAGGTGAAAAAAAAATTCTCAGCTCCCCTTCAACCAGCTACTTTAAATCTATGCGCACTGGTTTTTAACCCCACTTCTAAAGGAAGTATGTAGATTCTTCATAATTACCCTGTCTAGGCCTCTCAACTGAGTCTCTTGTCAGCCTCCTATGTTTCAAAGAAAATAATCCCAGTTTATCCAATCATTGTCACAATTTTTCAGTCTAGGCAACATCTTCATAAACCTTGTTTGTTGCTCTAGATTCCAGCATCTAGAGTCTCTTATGTCTTCATAAATCTCCTCTGATCCCTCCCCACTGTAATCACATTTTTTCATGTAATGACCAGAACTCTATTCAGTACTCAAGCTGTAGATGAACCAGTTCACACAAAATCTCCCTGCTCTTATATTCTGTGCATTGCCTAATAAAGGAAAGGATCCCATATGCCTTACTAACAACCTGTTTTACTACTAAAGATCTTTGGACACACACACCAAAGGTCCCCGTCTTCCTCCATACTGCTCAACACCCTCCAACTTATTGTATATTCCCTTGCTGTACTGTACCTCTCCAAATGCATTACTTCACATTTCCCTGGATTAAATTCTATTTGCTTTTTTTCCTGCCCAAATGACTAGACCGTCTATTTTTGCCTGTAGTCCAAAGTTTTCCTCATCATAGTCAATCACATGACCAACTTTTGAGTCATCTGCAAACTTCTTTATCATGTCCCCTACAGTTAGGTGAACAAAATGCAAGATACGAAGCACTGATCACAAAAGTACTCTTGCTTTCAGCCAATTGAGGATCCAATTTGCAACTTTGCTTTGGGTCACATATGCCTTTAATGTTCCTTGACTGCTATAACGTAAAGAATGCAACAAACTGCCATAAACAGATTTATGATACCAACAGATAAATCTGTTTTTAAATAATGCTGATTGAGGAGTAAATACTGGGCAGTTAAAAGGAATTGGTAATGCATTCTCCTTCTACCAAAAACTGTACCATGAATTATTTTAAGTACGTTTCCAAGGCCAGAGGAAGCCTTGGTTTAAGATCACATTCAAAAGTTGGCACCTCTGACAGTGTAGTGTCCCTTCTATAATACAAATGTTTTTATTCACATCTATCTACTTTGCCACTTGGCCACCAGAGAAGCCATTTTTTAATGTCTGTGCTAAAGGAAGGAAACTTGATCCATAAAAAGTACCCAATGGAGTCATAGAGCAATACAGCACAGACACAGGCCCTTCCACACAATGAGCCCACACAGACCATGGTGCCCACCCAGCTAGTCCCAATTTCCTGCGCTTGGCCCATATCCCTCAAAGCCCCACCACCTCACTCCTCCATGTACCTATCCAAGTGCTTCTTCAATGATATTATTGTACCTGCCTCAACCACTTCCTCTGGCAGCTTGTTCCATTTACTCACCATCCTCTGTGTCAAAATGTTGCCCCTCAGGTCCCTTTTAAATCTTTCCCCTCTTGCCCTAAATCTATGCTCCCCAGTTTTGGACTGTCTACCCTGAGGGAAGGCCTGTTTCTAGTCTCCGCTCAATCTCTGATATTCGAAGGAATAAAGACCTAGCCTGGCCAACCTCTCCCCATAATTCAGGCCCTCTAGTTCTGGCAACATCCTCATAAATCTTTACTGCTCTCTTTCCAGTTTAATCACGTCTTTCCTCTAACAGGGTGACCAAAACTGTACACAGTACTCCAAGTGTGGGCTCACCATTGACAATTGCGACATAATGTCCCAACTTCTATACTCAATGTCCTCATTGATGATGGGAAGTATGCTAAACACCTTTTTTCACTACCCTATCTGTGACGCCACTTTCAATGAGCTATGCACTTGTACTCCTAGGTCCCTCTGTTCCATTACACTCCCCCGTGCCCTAGTATAAATACACAAATCCTATGCTGGTTTGATTTTCCAAAATGCATCACCTCACACCTAACCTTCCAGACCAGCTTACCATGTGGGACTTTGTTGAAGACCTTGCTAAAGTCCAAATAGACAGCATCCATTGCCCTACCCTCATCTGCCTTTTTGGTTACCTCTTCAAAGAACTCTAATAGGTTCGTCAAGCACGACTTTCCATGCACAAAGCCATGCTGATTCCTCCTGATCAAACTCTGTCTATCCAAATGCCAGTAGAATCTGTCCCTCAGAATTCCCTCTAGTAACTTCCCCACTACTGATGTCGGGCTGACTGGCCTGTTGTTCCCCGAGTTCTCCTGGTTACCCTTTTTAAACAATGGCACATGAGCCACCTTCTAGTCTTTGGGAACATCACTAGTGGCTAACGATGAAGCAAATGTCTGTGCAAGGGCCTCCGCAATTTCTTCTCTAGCCTCCCACAAAGTCCAAGGATGCACTCAGTCAGGCCGGGGGATTTATCCATCTTAATGTGCTGTAAGGCTGAAGATACTTCCTCCCTGTTAACATGAATGTCCTCCAAAACATCACCACTTCTTTCCCTTGTCTCTTGAGCAACCATGATTTTTTTTCCTCAGTAAACACCGAGAAGTATTCGTTAAAAATCCCACCCATCTCCTGCAGCTCAAGACATGGGCAGCCCTGCTGATATCTAAGGGGACCTACTCTCTCCCTAGCCACACTATTGCTCTTAACATAGCTATAGAACCTTTTGGGATTTTCCTTAACCTTACACCAGATCCATCTCATACCCCCTCTTTGCCCTCCTGATTTCCCTCTTAAGAGTATTCTTAATCTTTTTATAGCTATCAAGGATTCATTTGTCCCCGATCTCCTAAACCCAATGTATGCTTCCTTCTTTTTCTTGACCAGAGACTCAATATCTCATCAGCCAAGGTTCTCTAAATTTGCCAGGTTTACTCTTCACCCTAACATGAACATACTGCCCCTGGACTCTTGATATCACACTCTTAAAAGCCTCCCATTTGCTATTCGTTCCTTTCCCTTCAAACAGGTTCACTCAATCGACCTCTGCTGGATCTTGCTTAATTCCCCCAAAATTAGCCCTGCTCCAGTTTAGGACCCTAACCTGTGGGCCTGTCCTATCCTTTTCCATCACTATCTTAAAACTAATAGAATTATGATCACTAGAGCCAAAATGCTCCCTGACTGCCACTTCAGTTACATGCCTTGCCTCGTTCCCTAAGAAAAGGTCCAGTATTGCACCCTCCTGAGTAGGGCCCTCTATGTATTGACTCAGGAAACTTTCCTAGACACATTTCACAGATTCCACCCCATCCAGGCCCTTAACACTCTGGGTAGTCCAGTCAATAACGGGGAAATTAAAATCTCCCACTAATACAACCCTATTATTCTTAAACTATGAGCAATTTCTCTGCACACCTGCTCCTCAAATTCCTGCTGACTATTGGGGGGTCTATAAATACAACCCCACTAAAGTGAACCTCTCCTTCTTGTTTCTAAGTTATACCCATTAATTTGCCCTATATACCCATTAGTCTACCCCACTAAATTTCAAAGGATCAATAATTCAATTACTTTCCTTACAGCAAAGCTACTGTACTGGCTGACTTGCATACCAAACAACTTCTCTGCTCTCATATAGATAGCTTCTAGAAAACACAAATGATTTATGAACAGTAATGTATTTAGTTCCATAAAAAAAGGTTTCAGATAAATGTAGCTGCCTGGTAACAATCTTCCAATCCTTTGGCTTCCTCAATTTTTATCTTCTGATGAAGGGTCACTGACCAAAACTGTTGACTCTATTCCTCTCTCTGCAGTCGCTGCCTGACCCACTGAGCATCTCTGGTATTTAACTATTTTTATTTCAGAGCTCCAATGTCTGCAGTTTTGTTTTGCTTTGTTTATTCTTCAAATTTAGTAAAACAGACACCACAGTAATTTTCCTGCTTTTGCCACTTGTAACTTCTAAGAAGATTAATTGATACATTTGTAAATATTAGATGCAAAAGCCAGTAAAACATGCGAATGCAAAATGACCTGATCATTTGCGGAGATGGGACAGGTGGAATATGAAGAGGAACCAGAATTCATTGAATGTCTGCTTTAATTATGTTGGAATTATGTTGGAAATTCAAGTCAAGTCTTTAGAGCCTTGCTTTACCAAGGAAATTTCATTTACAAATAATCCATAGGCCCAATAATACCTGTGTCATTGGAAAACATGTTACATCAGTCAAGACTCAAACTACCTTTGAGTAAGATAACCAATTTCAGCTGGGTGCTGACAACTGCTGACAAAGCAGGGCAGGAATCCCTATTGTGCAGCTACACACATGGACAATCTGAACAACTATGCAAGTTAACCTATCCCATCCCATTGCTTGGGGAGCGGTCCACATGGTCTGCAGTTGATGGCCTAAACACCCATTTGTCACTGGTTTCAGTGACATAAAATTTCAGCATAAAATTTTGGGGCAACTTAGTCCATTATGCCTTTAGCTTTCAAATTTTAGAATAATTGTTCATAAAGATTGTTTAATGTCCTTTCCATCACTTTCCACCATCTGGGCTCAACTATTCTTAAGATCCTGATTTCTCCACAACCCTTAGCACATCCTACCGGCAACCAACACAATGCTACCCTTTCCCCAGATGCACCAGAGCCCCCAGCAACAAAAGACACATTAACAAACTACAGTACTTACCATCTATGAAGATCCTTGCACGTACAATACATCCCTCCCCAAGGCACTATCTAATATCACCAAATCCTGTTTCATCCTACCCCATGCAATAACTCTGGCCAAACCATACATTCCACTTGCTAGTGGCAATCTTTGTCCACTATTGTCATATTGTAAATTTGCAAAACAGGTTCTCTCAATGGAAGATTGATCGTGACACAGTGCAAGAGGGTTTCCATAAAGTAGCTGAATAATTCAAAATAAATTCTCAGCTGAATTTTAAAATGCTGCTGGTTTCCCCAAGTTCACTGTTCAAGAATAAAAACAAAATATACTGGAAATACTCAGCAGATCAAGTCACATCTGTGGGAAGGGAAAAGAATCAGAGTTAAGGTCTCAGGCCGAAGACTCTGTAAACTCTGTTTCTTATCCCATAGATGCGGCTTGGCTTGCTGAGCATTTCCAGCAATTTCTGTTTTTATTTTAGATTTCCAGCATTCGCAGTTTATTCTCCTGATTTTCACTCACTGTTCAAGAAAACCTTTTACAAAATCCGTTCCCTTTGCACACCACAGACCTTAATACCTGTCAAATGATGCTCCTCAGCTGAAACACCCTGATCTCTTCACATCGCTTCCACCACTGTCACATCTGGAACTCCCTTCCAAATGCTCCCATTATTCAGCATCTTTCACTCTCTCAGAAATTTAACCTGTTCCATAACATTTACCAATTTCTACCAGGACCACAACATTGTCTGGCTGTTCCCAGACAGGACAATCACCCTGCCAACTGCTGGCTCAACACCATGTAACATTTATTGCTTCTCCTTCCCAAGCTCCAAACTCAAGACCAGCAATTATCCAAATAAAATCTTCAATTCTCTATACTGCGACACAGAGTTACTACAATGTTTCTTCTGCCTGTAATCAGCGATTACTTCCCTACAACGTTGATAAAGACTTCTCTGGAGCATGATAGATTTCTAGCACATTCAGGAATTAAATTGCCTTTCTTTCCTGTAAAATTCTGCATAATTCTGTGTACCATTTTTCTCTGTCAATTGCATCTTGAATATATGCAAGATTGAAAACAGTTTCATAGCTAAATTAACTTAACCCAAACCTCAGATTCAGTTTCTACCTAAATGTACAGTAAATCATTTAATTCTAAATAAAAAAAGAAAAGTTGATTTATTCACATCTTTTCTGTCTTGCCTTCAGTAGCATGTTCTCCGCAGCAGCAAGAACCTGTGGGGTCTAAATTGGGCCATGTAACGTCAGTTATTTTGTCAGTCCAGGTGTCAATTTTAGTTTCCAATTTCAATTGCAAATTCTACTACTCCACAAATTGTTGTGTGCAGAAATGCTGTGTGGGTAACTGGTGACAGCAGTCCTCATGCAATGCTCATCTGATGCCAATTCTACCAGCTAAAACAGCCAAGGCATTTCTACAACTACAATGGAAGATACAATGTTCAAAAGTAGGAAGGCTACCCACTTCCTTAGGAAGTGCAGTTAAGATAGTTGTTAGGGGTTATGGACGCAATGGATATTGGTTACCAACCAATCTTCTGTAATGGACATGAACTGAGAGCAGAGTCGAAATGGGCAGCAAAGCCATGAAACTTTTGAGTACTGTACAAGAATAGGAACCAGCAATGAAACAATTTACAATGCATTGGCAAATGATGCTAGAGAGGGATGGTTGGCTGGGTATGACTGAAACTAGAAACATTCCACATATTCCACAAAGAGACACAAAATGGTTAGACCTGATCAACATTTCCAGCATATCGTTTTTATTTCAGATTGCCAACATCTGCAATATTTTGCCTTTGCATCATGTGCATCCTTACATTCCTTGCTCTGTCAGCTGTCTATCAAAATCCTCTGATACATGAGGCTAAATCCTCTGCTGCAGGCAACTTCACCTTTTAGGGAGCTGGCAGCTGGGTTACCCACATTCACTACCCTGACTGCAGGCCAATCGAGCCCACCTGAAAATCCTGTTTTAATAACCTTCTCTAAATTGCACACAGTGTCAGTTTCTGAACTGGTGGTTGCGAGTGTCAGATTGAGTAGAGAAGGTTTTGATTGAAATCAACAAGATACATGACTGTATTCATTCAGAAGCAGGAAGAATGAGTGCTGATTCTTTGGAAATAATCTTCATTCTCAAGCTTTTGTTACATTTGTCTGAGCATTTCTTACTCCTCCAAATCAGTCATATTGGAAAAATCAGTTGAATTTTCACGCAGAATGCTGTGTTTAGCTAATGAAGCTACTGTCGGAAGCACTAGTGCTATGGGTGAAGATATTTGTAATAGGAGTCGTGCAATGTAGAAGTTCAGCACCAAAAAAAACCCATGGATAATGAGAAAGAAGCACACACAAAAGAGAATTTTAATTGCTATACTGAACTTTTAGATTTTTAAGGAGTCAAACATTTGAAGGCCAAGGGATTCTACTTGTGCCAATTTTAAATAGTGCTGAAAGAATGAAGAGCAAATAATGGAGAAATTAGGGACAATAACCAAGTCACAAAATCTCAAGCATTTATTCAAATAAATTTAGCAATTTGATGATGGGATACAGGTCAACAAAGTGTTCACTCAGAATTTCGACATTCCACAACCATTGCTGAATTTTTCCTTCCATTTTGAACAAGAACATAGAAATTGTATGTCATCTGAAAAGGCCAGTTAGCACAGAGCTGCAGAGTGTGCTGACGCTAATTTAGTATAAGGCCTTGGGAGGGACATTCAAGGCCATGGCAGTTATATTCTGTCATGCACAAGTCTCAAGGAATCCTCTGCAATGGGAGGGGCATTGCAAATGAAAACACAAGTCCTTGCGATTATGGAAAGTGGATTTCACAGTCTGAGATCAGGAGTGTATTTTGGAGAGGGAGATTTGAAGAAGTGGTGAAAGGTAGAACTAGGAGAGATGAAAAAGAGGAAGGATTTCGGAGAATGCAGAAGGATGAAAGGATCAGGCCAAATTGCACCTGGAGGGACAGGGAAAGTAAAAATCAGACAGAGTGGAGAATGAGAGAACAGCAACAAATCACAGGGAGAGCAGAAATTTGTTGTGAGTGAACTGAACTGTGTGTGTGTGTGTGTGTGTGAAGGGACAAGGGATCACAGGGGGTAGAGGTGTTGGGGAGGAGCAAGAGGGAGAGTGATGCTGGGGGGAAAAGGAAGACGTTTAATGTTGCTGAAGAAAAGGCTCAAGGTTGCGGAGAGACAGGAGTCAAGGCCATGGGTAAGAGTCAAGATCGGAATGAGAAGATCAAGGTCAGGAAGAAAAAGGTTTAAGTTTGGCGGAGACTGGGTCAAGGTTGGGGGGGGAGGAGGAGGAAAAAAAAGGTCAAGGTCATGGAAAGAGGAGTATATGGATTGTGGTCAAGATCAAGATTTGAGAAGGGGGTTGAGTTGTAGCTTTGTTGGGTAGGATAATATTAAAATGCATATTCAAGCTGCCTGAAGAAATTAGATTCCTTTACCTTCCAAAAACAGCATAGATAATGCTTGGCCTACTTTAAATAAAACTGAATAAGAACCAAACTCTCTGGTTAATGCTGCTTGATTACACGAGGTCTGCACCATTTGCAGGTCATGCCTGTGTGGGACACTATTGCATATGCAATGTCAAAATGAGCATTATATGTATTAGATATCTGTTTTCTTGCCCAATGTGCCAGTGTGTGTCACATTAATGGTTAGGATTAATTACTGAATTTAAGGAAGTTAGTTACTGTCATGCTAATTAGATCAGTTTCTTGATAAAAATTCGACTGCAAATTGCACAGAAACATTGAGTTCACAATAGAATTTCTGGCCCATTTCTTTTGTTTTCATTTTTTCCATATACTTAATGGGGATTTTCCTGATTTAAGGTGCTTCAAATGCAAACCCTTGTTGTAAAATTCATTGTTAAATTAATGCAAGCAATTTTAGTTAAGAACAGCTCTGAATTAACTCTTTGGCATTAAAGACTCATTGAAGGAGTTGGAAAACATTTAAGTCTCTTATGCTTTTGTGTATTGTCTTTGATCTTTTCCTAGTACTCCTGCCGGTCATTCTTGTGATGGATGTTCTTGAAAGCTGGCACAAAACTGAATGGACCCTACACTGTTTCTCAGGCTGATGCAGCAGTCTTTTGTCAAAAGGTCAAAAAAAAGTGAAAGGTCGAGTTTATTGTCATCTGCACAAGTACACGTATGCACAGGTGCAATAAAAAACTTACTTGCAGCAGCATCACAGGCACAGAGCATCACATAAGCACCATTCACATGAAAAACTTAAACAAATTATACACAATTTTTACAAGAAAGAACACAATTAGAACAAAAAAAAGGTTCATTTTAGTGCAAAGCGATTATAATGTTGCTAAACTGTAGTGATTAGGGTTGTACAGGTTGATTCAAAAACTGAATGGTTGAAGGGAAGTAGCTGTTCTTGAACCCGGTGGTGTGGGACTTCAGGCTTCTGTACTTCCTGCCTGATGGTAGCTGCGAGAAGATGGCATGGCCTGGATGGTGGGGATCTTTGATAATGGATGTTGCCTTCTTGAGGCAGCGTCTCCTGTAGATACTACAGATGGTGGGGAGGATGTGCCTGTGATGTATTGGACAGTGTCCACTACTGTCTACAGCTTCTTACGTTCCTGCACATTTGAACTGCCATACCAGACCATGATGCAACCAATCAGGATACTTTCAATAGTACATCTGTAGAAGTTTGTCAGAGTATTTGGTGACAAGCCGAATCTCCTAAGAAAGTAAAGATGCTTGCTTGCTTTCCTTGCATTTGCATCTATGTGCTGGGGCCACGATCCAATATGTTAATGCCCAGGAATTTAAAGCTGCTGACTCTGTCCACCACCAATCCCCCAATGTAAACTGGCGCACATTCACCCTCCTTTCCCTTCCTGAAGTCAACAATCAGCTCTTAAGTTTTACTGATGTTGAGCAAGAGGTTGTTTTTGTGGCACCATTCAACCAGGTGTCCTATCTCGCTCTTGTTCACTGACACATCATGACCTGTAATTCATCCAACAACAGTGGTGTCATTGGCAAATTCGTATATGGCACTTTAGCTCTGTTTTGCCACACAGTCACATGTATATAGCGAGTAGAGCAGGGGCGAAGCATGTACCCTTGATGTGCACCCTCGTTGATGGGCAGTGAGGAGGAGATGTTGTTACCAATCCTTAATGATTGAGGTGTGCCAATGAGGAACTCAAGTATCCATTTGCAGAGGGAGGTACAGAGGCCCAGGTCTTGAAGCTTGCTGATGAGTTTGGATGGGATGATTGTGTTGAACGCCAAGCTGTAGTCAATGAACAGCAGCCTGATGTACAAGTTCCTGTTGTTCAGGAATTATGACTAAACCTTAAAATTGCCACAATTGCTAACATTTTTAATGAACTGACTTGAAACTTTCTAAATGTGGATATTTTCCCCAGAGCTTCTTGGAAAAGGAATTACAGTGGTTGAAGTAGAAGCTGAGCTGCAGTTATGATGGTCAATATCCTATGGTGACTTGGGATTCCCAATATATTTCTCTTCCATTAAACACAGAATGCAACTTCAATAAACAAGCCTGTCCAAACTGAAACAACATCTTGCGTGTGAAATAATCTTGGCTAACATATCCTGGGCAAACAATTGACACATCTATTATTTACAAGTTAAACTTCCAATATATATACAAATCACTTCCAAAGATAATAAGAGGTCTCATCATAGCAAAATAAAGTACAAGATTACTCATACAGCCAACTTTGAATTGGTTAATGAAAGCAGACAGTTTGACTGGAATCTTTAATTTTTTGAATAAATGATAAAGAAGATGATGTAATAGCTCAATTTATAAAGTATGTATCTTTTTAATGAAACTATGGTGTTCCAATTATGGAGTAATGTCCTGCAATTATCACCATCAGGCTAAATTTTTAAATTGTCTGGTAAACTCATAATGACATTTGAAATATAGTCTAGCCCGTGAGAATTCACTATGCGAACTTGAAGGATTTTACATGAATAATGAGCAATTGGTTCCACAGCATATACACAGAGGAGTATTGATGACCATTTATGGTGACAAATAGTGTCCATACTAACTCTATCTGGCTGGATTTATGAAATTACTTCATAGCACAGCCTTACAATTAATTGTTTTTATCAGCTGATGTATGCTCAATATATTCGCTTCCTTACGTTTGTCAAGAGTATTGGTTTGGCTGGTTCCTTTCATCTGATGTCAGGAGATTATAACCAAATTTCCCAGGATGCAACAGATGAAGGCATCTTCCTTGAAAGAACCTGCTTTTAACGAATACATTCAGTGCATAAAGAACAGTATAAACTATGCACAAGGGACTCTACTTTTGCTAAACACCTGACTAAGGATGAATAATTTAGTATTAACTGGCAGCAAGTTGGCAAGATCCTTTGTGCACTGGTGCAGAAAACAAAACTTTTTGTTTCCTGTTCCTGACAAATCCCAATTTAAGCACCAAAATGATGTATAATGAACTAACTAAATTATTTATGGACATGCTGCTTTGTGGTAACACTATCCACTGAAAGAGACACCTATTTGCATATGTATGCTGATGGCAGTCATCTCAACTTCTTAACCACCTCCCTTATTCACCTGGCATGCTTTGTACACCCTTTTCTCATTTCATCACATGCTCTTTCTCATTTGACATCCAGGGAGCTTTGGCTCTGGTTCCCCTGCTTCAGTTACTGTGGAGGTCAACCCCAGTTCAGTAGTTAGTATCATCACAGAATTGCTAAATTGCAAAAAGTACAGTAATTGCCAGATAAGAAATTGCAGACTTACGCAGCTATGGAGAAGATATCTGCAGCTGGAAATGCATATGGTCTAGCCATAAGGTGCAATGTGTGAACTTGCCTGTCATTGTAGATAAAAAAGGTAAACCAGGTGCAAGTTAGAGTGGAATGAGATACCTTGTGTTAAAACAAAGTTCACATTGCAAGATATGGTAAAGAAGCAGCCAAGAATTTTGAGCCAATTCAGCACTCCAATTCAAAGATTCAAGACCAATGTGAATGTTAAGGGGAATGCTTCATTACATTCCCATGTAAGATCCTGACCTCCGAGGAAAAGTAGAGCAAGAATGGAAAAGACTAGAGGGCAGTGTAAGAGTGCATGGTGATTATGAAGTAAATGTTGATCAAGTTGTTAATGTAGTCCACCTGATTATTGCATCAAGTGTGGAAGATTTTTTTTCATAACTATGACAAGAGACCAGATCTTTCCAAATTTAGTGTTGACAAATGTCTACCTTCTGCTTGAATTTGATGATGACTGGAAGTCATAACCATCTTTACAGACCTGGATTTTTTCAAGACAATAGTCTCTCGTTGGGCGTTTCTTCTGCCTTTGGATTTTTTTTCAGGGCCTGAAGCATCAAATTTTGCACAGAATCAAACGGGTAATGTGTTACTTGGATGATAAATCACCTCAGCCACAAACAGGCAGACCAATAATGACAGGCTGAAAGAAGCACTCCAACGTCTGGTAAAACATGAAGAATGGGTTAAAGCACACTAACGTGGGATGTTTCAGAAGTCAACAGATTCAAGATTACTCCCAAGAGGAAAGCTTAATGTAATCAAGCCAACTCATCATGGTTTTATGAAAGGTAAATGTTTGCTATAATTCTTTGAAGATGTAATAAGCAGAGTCAATAAAGGGGAACATCTTGATGTAGATTATTTGAATTTAAAGAAGGCATTTGACAAAGTGCCACATAAAAGGCTGTAAACAAGATAAGAGCTCACAGTATTGGGGAATTGTGTTAGCATGGAGTAAAGACTGGTTGTCATACAGAAGACAGAGAGTCAGAACAAGTGGGTCTTTTTCAGGCTGAAGGATGTAACTAGTGGCACGCCCCAAGGATCAGTTCTTGTTTCTTAATTATTTACTACTTATATTAATGGCCTGGAGGAGGCAGCAGAGTATAGAGTTTCCAACTTTGCCAATACCATGCAAACAGGGAGGGCATGTTGCAGTGAGGATATTTGGACTACAAAAGGTTATACATCTGTTGCGTGTGGATAAAAACTTAGCAAGTGCAGTACATTGTGGGAAAGTGCGAGGTCATTCACTTCAGTAAAAGGAATCAGAAGTCGATTCATCTAAATGGAGAGGAATCGCAAAAAGTTTGCATGAATCACAAAAACTTTGCAGGTAGGTGTTGAAAGTAGTTAGGAAGGCAAGTGGGCCACTGTCCTCTATTGCAAGGGGAATGGATTTTAGAAATAAGGAAGTATCATTAAAATTGTACATTGGACACCTGGGAGTACTGTGCACAGTTTTGATCCCCTAACTTAAGAAAGGATATATTAGGTTTGAAGGGAGTCCAAAAGAGATTCACTAGGCTAGTTCCTGGGATGGAAGATAGTCCTATCTCAAACAGCTTAAGAAGTTGGATCTGTATTCTTTGGAATTTAGAAGAATGAGGGATGATCTTATTAAAGCATGAAAGATTCTTAGGAGGCATGACAGGGTAGATATTGAGATGCAAGAGTCTCAACAAGGGGATAGAGTTAGAAGATATAGTTAGAACATAAAACTGAGGAGCATAAGAATTTCATCGCCCAGAGAATGGTCAATATATGAAATCTCTACCTTGGAGGATAGATCAATGGAGGTATTTAAGAAGGAGGGAGATACATTTTTGGAAGTTCAGGGAATTGAAGGCAGAGAAAGGGAGATGAGGCCTAGAACATATCAACTGTGATCATATTGAATAATGGGGCAGGCTTGAAGGGCCAGGTGGCCACCTCCTGCTCCTATTCTCTTGTGTTCTTGAATTAATATCACCAAATTTCAGGTCTTGCACCTTTTTATACTTCCCTACAGATTTGCTCATCTCACTACCTGGCAGCCTAAAAAATATTCCTGTTGTGCAAAGTTGTCTTTCTTCTTATTAACTCAAATCAATTGGATTCTAAACTTCTAACTGTACTGTTGGCAGAACATCACCTGAAAACAAAACTTTAGAGAGTACTTTAAAAGGTGCTTTGATGTTTTTAAAACTGTCACAAAAATGTGTTGTGTGATCTTACTATTTAATCCCCCTATTATGTAAGATCAAATACCAATAACAACCATGCAAGAGCAAAAATGTTGCGACTACATGAGATGCTTGCATGGATTCTTTGTGATGTGTGGCAATATTTTTTGCATAAGTAAGAAGCAAAACAAATCTTAAGGATAACAGACTAACAGTATAGGATTTATGAACAGAGAGTAGGCCATTAGATCATAAGAAAACAAAGAAAAAGATGGATCTTGCAAGCACCAACATTACTTTGAACAAATCTCTTGAACAGAGGTTAAATTTATTGTTAATTTTCCCTAGTTTTTATAAAGATGTTGAATCTTACTACCTTCTGTCAACACAGTTGATGGCAGCCTTCCAACACCTTGGAGAAGTGGTCTTTCACATTGTAATTTCATATCATAGGATCATTGAAAATATGGCATAACTCATCTGATCCATTCTGTCTATAGAGATGCTAGCTCACAAAATGAATGTGTCTATTTATCCCAACTCCCTGTCCTTTTCTTGTATTCTTTTAAATTCTCTCAAATGGTTTTCTAGTTCCATTAGTTACTGTCTCTATAATTGATGAAATAACCCAATCTGTGTGAAAAAAAATCCCTACTTCCTTTGTTCTACAAGTTACCACTCTATCACTCTATGAAGTTATAATCAGCATTCCTTGCCCTTGATTACTAATTTCACAAAGAGTGGAAACAGCCTCTCATTTTCCACCCACAGAAATGCTTCTGTAACTTTGAAAATCTTTATAAATTACTGCTTTAATCTTCTTTGTCATATTGAAGAAAACAAAATAAATGCTTTTAAAATGAAAATTAATAGTTGTAACTTCTTACTCTGGCAAATCTTTGAAAATAATGCAAAAATTATTTCCATGGCAGTTTTATCTTTTTTATGATAAGACCTCTAAAATTGTACGTGTTATTCTTAATTAATTTTTTAAACACAAATTTAGCATCACTTTTTTTGCTGTTAATTTAGTATCCTACTTGCAGTGTATTTTCCACTGCACTTGAATTTTTCAAGATCAATAAGTTTGCACCAATAGGTTTTTATAAAAACTATTCTTGCACTGTATCGAGACTGTTACTACTTTGTGTACACGTCCTTTCAAGGTCATTTTCCAAAAGTGTATCATGTCACAGTACTGGAGATTATCTACTATAAACTGCAAATTCACAATAGCATGTTTTCTGAAAAATAAATTGCAGAAGTGCAAACTACCATTAATACGCTGCGCATAAAGTCTGAAATAAGCTAAAATTGAAGAGCAGGGTCTATGAGGATAACAGCTGATGACAAAAATAAAGTTAAGAAAGAAAAAAAAAGGAACTAAAGAAAACCAAAGTAGGAGAGAATCCACAGTTAGAGAGAATCTCAAAAACTGAAAACATTATTATATGCAACAACTTTGATAAATGTAAGGTATAATTCTGCGAGGAGAACATAATGAGTTAGTCGAAGAAAAGAAAAATGGCAGTAACAGTCTGACTGTTCTTTGGACCAATATTTTCAATGAGAAAGTGTTAAGTACATAGTGGCTTAAAAAAAGCAGAGAACTAGAATAATAAACAAAAGCAAGTTATTTAAGTGCAGTTAAAATTAGAGCAGAAAAGTCTTGCGTTCTGATTCAATGTATCCAAGGATTCAGAGGGGAAGAAATAGACACATAGGGACAAAAAAACTGCATTGTTATGGGAAAGCACAAGAGAATGAGGCTAATTAGATTGTTTTTGGAAACAGCTGGTGCAGACCTGATAGGCTGAATATTCTCAATTTGTGCAAAATTATTCCATATCATGATTTATTTGGGTTTTGCTCTTTTGGTTCCAAAACAGTGTACAATGCACGTATCTTATTGATGAGGGGGTTAGTGGATGCAAATCCAATGTCCACTGGAAATAATGTCGGCATATTAGGAGATCCAGCTAATATCTTTTCTTAAGATCATACAAAAATTTAGAATACCAAGGAGGCCATTCAGACTATTCTGTCTGCACTGGTCAAAAATAAGCTCCCCAACCTGATTCCATCTTCCAATACTAGGTCACTAGCTCTCCAGGCCATGATGCTTTATTTTTAGGATTTTACTTTAATCAATATTACTTCTTTTATTTATCAAGTGATTTTGATATTTTTAAATAATTTTAAATTTTTTAAACTGAAACATCAGAGAGATTTAGAGATCTTTAATCAAGGAAGCCCATGAAAATGGAGTTAATTTCCACTATCTGTGGCCCAGATCCTGCAATGCAGATCACTCTGCCATAAGGCTGTAAGCATGATTCTGGGAGGATGCTACCAACCATGTGGCCACAATAGATGAATGTGGGGTGGAGGGAGGAGGTGGTCAAATACAAGGCACATGCAAGTCAAAGGCAGTCCATCTGTACATGTTAAGTTGGATATTTGGGGAAAGCTAGGTTACGTTTATGAGAAAGGTCAAATGACAATTTAGGTTCACAAATCATTTTTAGCGCTCACGTGGATACCGCATTACACAAGCTAATAGACTATTCTGGTTTACAACAAGTGTAAAATATAAGAGTTGTGATATAATAATACAACTACAAAAATCTTTACTACAATTACGTGCACTGTGTGCAGTTCAAATGAAAGCTGTTGTGGCAATATACTGCATACAGTGCAGATTCACAAAGATTCTGTTAAATTATAGAAAATAAAAAGAAAAATTTGAGTATTTTTCTTTAAGTTAATGGTAGTTTTATATAGAGTGACCCGAAAGAAATGTTTTTGTTAAAAGCTTTGCTACATGAAATTTATTGCTGAAAACAGGTGAAACTAGTTTACAAAGTTTATTATGAAGGTATGGAATACACTGACAAATTAACTATTTGAGGCAAAGATCACATTAATAAATTAAAATATATTGGAGAAGTCATTGATAGATGTTGATTAAGCATATGGAGTAGGCAAAAAGGATTTAGTCTTGTGCTAAGCATCAACAAATGGCTACATGAGCCAAGGTCTATTTTCATGCCATACCTAAAAATCTAATTCTGCATTAAGCTGCATGTATCTCTAATGTTACTATATTTTCCCATAGTAATGCGTTCTTCCTATAATCTGATACCATTGGAAGATTTCAATAGTTTCTTATTGTACTTCTATACAAATCACTTATATTAATGAAAAGCAGAAGACAGCCGACTACACACTTTCACAGCACTCCCCTTGTCACAACCGGACAATCTAAAGAAATATCCACTTATTGCAACCTGTATTCTATTTCCTTGCATTTCTCTGGCTTGAACTAGTGGGTTGCAGCAGACTATTCAACCATTGAGGATAGAGCAAATCCCAACCATCATACATATCCACTGTATAGCAAGAGTAGCTGGACAAGAAGAGCACTGACTTATGGTCTGATGGTATTCTTGGTATACCAAGGAAAGCTATTATATCCCAATTCCTGCTGGACCTAAGCTCCAATTACTCAATAAAAATTTTGAATATTATCTGAGTTCATATATCTCAGTACTACAGTATATCTGGGAGACTCCAGCACATGTTTTGACTCACTCTTTGAAATGGGGTGGATAAAAATGCACGCACAACCAATGACACGCTATATCCCATGAATGAGATAATCAAACTTATTATATTTAATTAGGTAAATTCAGAGGATTTTGTTTTGATGTTAAGAATGGGAAAGAAGGAATACCAGAATGATTTGGAAGAACTATATGAAGTGCGAGATCAAAAATGCAACTTCAATTCATTCCATAAAGATTACAAAATACCAAAAATAATGAACAAATAAAATACAGTCGCACTGTGTTCAGCAATGTCCGTTAGAGTGCTATTTACTATAATGCTCTACGAGGAGGTAATAGAACTATTTTCTGAAAATGATCCAGATTAGGAGTTCAGCTCCTTAGTGAAGAGAATTGTGCTCAATCCTATTGCCTGCCACAAAGAATCTCAGCGAGAGTAAGAGGCAGGCAAGATATTTAACTCTGGATCTCTTGTTCAAGAAGGAAAAGTCACAACCTGGCCCATTTGTCCATTAGGGTGAACCAAGTCTGGCTCATCCTCAAAACTGTCGCCTCCTCTATTTTGTTTCCTAGTCCTTCTGCTGCTCTGATATGTTTGAGTTCACTTCTTGTATGAAGCCATATGTTCACTGTTTAATACATAATACCCTAATATTATCCTCTTATGAAGTCCTCATTCTCATATTAGGAAAAGTAGCACTGCCGGTATGCATCTCCATGGTAGGATCACCCCTTTTAGAGCTGAATCAGTCAGCATCCTGAGTGCTGAGGTATTAGCAAACAACATAATTAGCGGTTGAATTTTTCAGGTTTTACCTGATTAAAAAAAAACAGAAACAGCTGTGAATGTATTTTTGGAAGTATCTATTAATTTGCTATCACTAAAGCTCCATGGTGGCAACTTATGTCAAACATGAAGAAAGTATATTTTGTTATTAGAATGCCTCGTAGCTTTCAAAATATGCATATTGGCTAACCACACATTTGTGTGTGGATGCAATGGTCAGTGGCATGACAATGGTGGAAAAAAAAACAGGGTAAAAGCATGTGTGAAATTGGGGCAGGATGGAAGTGAGGATTTGACCAAAATTGCTTACTCAGAGATCTCACTAGAGGCCATGTTGCTGAGTAGAAGTTTTGTTTGTGGTCTACAGTAAACTGCCAATAATCTCAGTATTATGACAGACAGAATCATTCCTGGTACTAAGTCCATTTCTTGGCATAATGCAAAGTAGATTCACTTCAACCCTTGTAGAAAAAACACGAGCATGAATGACAAATCTATTATCCTTGATATGTTCAAGGCCAGTCTTCATCATTGTGTCTAACAAGTGGCAGGATTCTACAAGTGCATTTCTCAAAAATTGGGCTAAGTAGATTTAAAATCACAGAACAACTTCATCATGCAGTTCGCAGAATCAGCGCATAGAGCAAGTAATTTCACACAAGCAAGGAATTTTATTTTACCCTGGTGTATATGCCAATTAACCAAACTAACTAACTGGATATCACCTGAAAACATGTCTTTTATTTTATCTCCACTTAGTTGCACTTATGAAGATCAACAGTAAGATAATGTCTCACAATTACTTATGTTTTTATAAATAACCAAAAATGACTGATTTTGCCAAACACTAATAAAACTTTAAAACACCCCCAAATGGAATAGAAAAATAAGAAACAAAAAAATCCCAGTCTAACTTTAATTACACTTCATCTAATGAAATAATAGGAATTATGCTTTGGCAATCTCAAGAATTAGGTCAGTCTGTTTCATTATGTAGGGACAGCAGGTCACAGCTGAAAAAAATAAAATGTGTGTGCAAGGGAAAAGGTATAGACAGTACTAAGGATATGTAGACAAAGAGCAGAAAGCGTGCATGTTTATTTATTGCCCTACTCCAGCTAAGAGGAAAACTGAATAACCATGCACTTTTACATCCAATTATATTCTATCTCCAACACTACTAAACATTTCAGAAAGGTTAATAATGTTTTGTTTAATCCTTTAAACTCAAGAAATCTGAGCACCTCAAGTTCGTGAGTGCAGCAATGCCAATGGTTGTTTCTGGAGACAAGACATTTCTCCAAAGCTCAATGTGTAAAGTTAATAAACAAATCTTAATTAAAATCATGAAATGTCTGCAAACCAGATTGCCATTCCTTTTGTATAGAAAAATCATTTGTTGTTGGTGCTGTGGAGCAAGGGGAGGAAGCACTGTGGAGATTGTGGGATTGGGGATAGGGGATTTAGGCCTTGCCAAGAAGGAAAAAACGTCATCATTCTTTGGTCTGAGACATGGTATGTCATTGTTCAGATGATACCAAAACAGTACAAAATAGGGCAAGCATTCATGATAAGTTAAATGTTATAATGACCACGTTAACAAAGGATGACATTCTTTATAATTCAATGTGAGCTGCGTTTTACAGTGTAGGATTTATACTTAATGTTCTACCTTTGCTGAGATTTTACTCAAATAAAGATATAAAAACTGTTCCGGTTTATCAAATTACCACATTTGAAGCATATGATTTTGAGTCTAATGTTTGTATTATACTGAAACTCTGAGGATGCAGAATAGTTGCATGCCTGTCTAATGATTAAAAACTTGATACACTGGGGAAATAGTTCACAAAGATGAATAAATGGGAGATACTGAACCAGAAATGTATTTTCAATTCCACTCAGTTGTGGCTTCAGGCTATCTGTGCGCTAGGTGTATTTTTTACTTTTTCACTAATTAATCCCTTTTTCCAGCAACTATTCATGTTTTTCCAATTTTCTTCCCTGTTATAAGTGTATTGAACAATTGGAATACAATTCCACAGGATGAAACATGGGAATGGACACAAGTAGCCATTAACAGGCTAGACAACTGTAGGCATCACATTCATACCCAAAAACTACAGAACTCTTTACAGGAAAGGTAATTAGATAGCAATAAGGAAATGAACACTGCCTGAATTTTGATTTCCTTAGTCCTGGATTTATAAGATCAATCAAAATTAATAAGGTCGCACCAAATTAGATAAAGCAATGGTGATAAGATTCTCACAGCTTCTATTAAAAACTCTCAGTGAAATGAGATCACTTAACTCAGTCGAATGTAGGATAACACCTGAACTTTCCTGGTCTGCATAATTAAACAGACCATTTAGCATAGTTATCCAAGGGACCATTGGGACAAATTTGACCAGTTACTTCTTGTGCAGCTTGGCACTGAGGAAAATTCAGGTTCCAGCAAATGGCTTCATTTTAAAATCCGCTCTTACAAAAAAAAGCAGCATTCATAGTATTGTTATTCAAAGAAAGAAATGTCTTGTTGTGACTAATATAAAGCGTAAATGTTGGTATTGTACTTTGATGCCAGATACAGATAGCAAAATCAGAACGAGTCTTTGTTCTTACTTCAGGTTCTGAAGATATTATTTTGCACCAATGTCTTTGCAGGGGAAATTTCTTCAGTTGGATGTTGTGATTGGAGTTATTTTAACACTGGTGTTGTCCCAATTGAATTAAGTACTTTCTGCTGGTGCTAAATTACCTCTATTAAAAAACCTAGGCAGATGTATTGAGGCATAAGGCATTCAAAATGTCTCAAAATATAAAATACCATAAATGCACATGTGGGTTTTTGTGAAGTAAAACCAATGTATGCTACTGCATGTAATTCACTTGATCTGAAGCAGTGGATTTTAGCAGTTAGCAGTAAGATTAGAGGAAATTTTGCATTGAATACATAATTTGTTATATTGCAAAAACTGCCATAAGACATTCAGTAAATACAAGGTGGAGAAGTGCAGGAATGGGGAAGAATTTGCTCACAGCAAGTTGTGCCATTCAGTTTTACAAAAGAGTCTAGCCTGCACCAATGGCCTAAAGAGGGAGACAGCCTTGCATTTGTCTGCTTCCAGAGCCTATTCGTTTGAGGAAGCTTTGTGTAATTCCTGTACAAAATGAATTTGACTGTACATTGGCATTCATGGGCTTACAGTCAGAAGGAAAAGAATGCACTGAGTTGGTACTGATCTTTAGGCAGAGCATTTGAAAATTTGCCATAGTGTAGGTGATGCTCGACGGGGCATATAAACACATTGTTTGGGGTGTGTTGCCCTCCTTCTGTTCTTTATGATTGACTTCCAAGTGCTCCTGCTGTAGAGACTTGAAGTGCTCTGTAATGGCCTGGATAATTCTCCATTTTGAGTAGTCAGGGGCCAGAGATTCCCACAAATTGGCAAGCATGTAATTTTTTTTTAAGGAGACTTTGAGAACGTCCTTTAGGCTTTTCTCCATGTATCCTCCCGGGAATCTCATGCCAGGACAAAGCTTCGAGTGGTGCTTTGGGAGGTTAGTGTTAGGCGTGTGGACCATGTGGTCAGAGATAGATGAACCTGATCTGAGACTCAATGCTGAGGATGATGACCTGCAAGAGGACACTGACATTGGTTCACATATTCAGCTGTGGATTTGGAGGATTTTGCAGTGACAACATTGATGGTTACCTTCCCTAGTGTTTAAGATGCCGACTGTAGATCATCCACGTCTCCAAAGCGCATGGGTGGGCAGGGATCACTGCTGCTCGGTAGATCATGAGTTTGCTAATGAACTTGAGGTCTTGGTATTCAAAGACTCTTTTCTTCTTTTAGATGAAGGCTGTTCTGGTGTCATCAATGTCTGTCTTCTTTCAGAAGTGGCTTGCAAATATGGAAGGAAGGTTACCCATTGTTTTTCAGGGTCTCCTTGTGGATCTTCATTGTCAGGGATGTGGGGATGCACCCTTCTGTGGTGTGTTCTATGCACGTGCACACTCATGCACATGCACAGAATCTTATAGATCTTGGTTACTAATTATAGACTACAAAATATTTATAACCACAGCTTGCCCGAAGTTACAAAATGCAAAATCAGAAGTGAATAATGGATCTGAAGCCTCTGAGAACAGAGTTTCTTTGCATTGTTTCTGCAATAGAGATTTATTACAATGGTATCATAATGTCATTTTCTCCATACCCACTAGATTTTCATCCTTTACAACATAGTCTGTTCAGTCAATTTTAGGTCCAAAATGGACAGCTTGATATTTGTCCAACTCAACATCCAATTGCTGAAATTTTACCCATTCACAATCTATTAATATTTCTTCATAATTTATTGCTTCCATCTACATTGTTTCCAAAGGTATTTGTGCCTTGACCAAACTTATAAAATTGGACAAAGTGAATGATGCGTGGTAGATTCCCTCCCTTATTGAAACATCCAGCAGCTGCTCCATAGATCCCAAGGGAGCTGACAAATAATGGGGATCTGACCTTTTACACTTAGTACACTGGCCAACACCATTCCAACCCAGGAATGGCCAAATGCATAGGAACTATAACACTCTGAGCAATTACACCTTGCCCTGTGATCTTCATGTCAAAGGACATACAAGGGGCAGTGGAGATGTGACTATTCCAGAGTTCTCACCAGTTTTTAATCATTTGTGCAGTCTGCAGTGAAACTACAGTGGCAATATGCTTCACTACCACAAACTTTAACAGCAACATCCTTAAATATGTTTGTTAATGCTCATAGTCCCAATCCCACTTTATTTTGCAAAGCTGCCAATGCAGATTCCTTGTATAGTGAAAGCATATACCAGTGGATATATATAACATTGTTACTTGTCATCAGTGTGTGGAAAGAAAAAAAATTAAAATAATTGCTTTGTTGAACTGTGTGTAATAGTTTACTAATGTCCTAACTTAACACTATATATTGATATAGATATACCTGAGTTCATGCATGACAATGCAGCATCAACTGTTAAAAATATTCAAAGAGTATGAACTTCCTGAAAAAGGAAACTAAAGATAAGAAATAATTAAAAATTCCCTAGACTGTTCTTACCTTGGTTTTCCCAAGCACCCACTTGTCTAGTCTTGCTTTCTGTAGGATAGCAGTGCAGCTTGCACAATCAGCAGGAGGTGTCTGATGTGCCCTAAAGGCAAGGTAGTAATATCTAACACAGAAGAACAAAGCACAGGTGAACATTTAATAGGATATAGATTAATAATAACACATCAGCAGTATTAATAAGAAAATTCCACAGGTAGTCAAAACATACTTAAAGCACCTGTAATGAAGTCACCCTAAGGGTAAACAACGAACAATTTCCTTAAGGGATACAAATAACATTTCAGCAAACTTGTATCCAATTTAACATGTCACAACTCATGCATTTTAGATTGTAAACATGTGCACTTTCTTTAAGTAGTTTTTGTATCAAATAATTAATTTAGGAAAATAAGGATTATCATTAGTCTCAACATCTTAAGTGAAATAATATTAATTGATTAATATCAGCATTGTGAAATAAGATTAATATCATTAATGATTTTATATTAGGAACATTTTTCACAAATGTCACTATGAGGCACAATAAACTCATTTATTGATTTACATATAAATAGGATTCAAATTAATAGGTTTGATTTTAAAAGAATCACTTCATTTGCATGCTAGGTGAAATAATAAGATGAATAAAAGGAAGAGAGAACATAAAGAAAAAGGGATCAAATAAAAGGAAGGAAAGGAAAAAGGACTCTGTAAAGATTAAGCCTCATCATTTTTCCAATTTACTTCTTCAAGGCACTTCACACTAAACATAAATTGCAATGAATTACAATAAGTAAATAAAAAAAGAGCAGTAATCTTGAGATTGCTACCAACTGAGCAAACTGCAATTTAAAAGAAACTACTTTCAGACTAAATTCAATCACAAATTGTACTATGTCTTTGGATGTGTATTGTATTTTCAATAAGAATGCAAGTTTCAATGCAAAATAGCACAAATGATTATCACCCACACTATGTCCAAGTTTTAAAATGACAATTTAATGACAGGGAGACAGTTCAAATCTTTCAAAATCAGTTAATAATTGCATCCTGTACATTTTCTGTTGGTGTGGCAGTACCATAATTGGTAGGGAATTGTGAATGGGGAAATGGGGATAGGGAATGTGGTAAACAGTAGACCACAAATCCTTCTCTTATTTCTTTAGCTGCTGGGGAAATGAAGGAAAAAACTATGTGATGGGAAAATTGTGCAAAGTCAGGGGCCATGAATGAATGGGGTCAGTGCTTGTACACCAACCATGGCTGATAAAAATACAAGGGAACAAAGACAACATACATCCAGCCCTTCAGCTCTGTGCATTCCTGAATTCTGTGTTGCAACATACAAATGCACAAATCAGAGTCAGACTGAAGATCAGATCAGAGGACAGACATTTCTTAATGGGTACATATTCCATTAACTTAACCTTTTAAATGTTGTTTCCTATTTGTGCCACATTTAAAAAGTGTTCAAGAACAAAGGTTTGATTTTAAAAAAACTATTTGTGACTAATACTTCTTTGATGAGAAAACTGACACATGTATCTTCAGAGTCCTAAATCTGTGTGAGCTTAACAAATTCTAAATCCTGATTCCATTATGGTTCTGCTTTGGTGTTTGGACCAGGCCTACCATGATTACTTAATATATGCTTGCACTTTTTTTTTGAGGTGACAGGTTTCATTTAGCTGGGCTACATGGAAAGGCTTTGAAGACTGAAAACATCTGTAAACAAACATTTGAATTAGGAGCAGGAGTAGGCCACAAGAAGTCTGAAGCCTGCTTCACCATTTAAGACCAAGGCTGACCTGATTCTAACTTCGACTCCCTAATCCTGTCCACCCACGATAACCAGTTATGTCCTTCCTTATCATGTTTTTATCTACTTCTACCTTTAAAATATTCAAAGACTTATTTCTACCACCCATTGTGGAAGAGAGTTCCAGTGAATCCTTAGACAAAATGATTCACCTCATCTTTGTCTTAAATGGGTGACCCCTTATTTGTAAGCAGTAACCCCTAGTTTTAGATTCTCCCACAAGAGGAAACATTCTCTCTGCATCTTCCTTGTGAAGACTCCTCAGGATTTTACATGTTTCAGTCAAGTCCCCTGTCTCTCTTCTAGGCTGTAGTGGATATAAACCTAACCTGTCCAACTTTTCCTCATGAGAAAACCTGCCCATTCCAGACATGAGTCCAGTAAACATTCGCTTCCAGTGCATAAAATCCTTAAGTAAGGACACAGCACTCCAAATGGAGTGTCATCAATGCCCAATATTAAATGAAGCACTGATTTTGTATTCAATTCCCGTAGCAATAAGTTACATTGTTCTGTTAGCTTTCCTAATTACTTGTAGCATTTGCATACTACTTTAGTGAATCATACATTAGGGCACTCAGATTTACCTACATGTCAGAAGTCTGCAATTTCTCCCAGTTTAGGTAATATGCTTCTTCTTTACTTTTGCTGCCAAAATGGATAATTTTGCACTTTCGCACATAATATTCCAATCGTCATACCTTTTTCATTTATTCAACCTTTGTATATCCCTTTATGGCCTTCTTATGTCCTCTTCCTAACTACATTCCAACCCATCTTTATATCATTAGTAAATTTAGCAACCATACCTTTTGAAGCAACATTAAAATCATTTGTTTTAATAGTAAAGTGTTATTACATCTTTTCAACAAAAAAAGGAACCAATTTTTCCTACTCTGTTACCTATGTAATCTTTTACCTAGCCAAACTGTTACCTCCTATACCAAGTTTTTATATTCCACAATAACTTTTGATCCAGCACTTCATGAAATGCCTTCTGGAGACAGTAAAACTCTGATAATATGCCATCCAACCATTCAGAAATCTCAATGGTTCGAGATTTGGTTCACCAGGTGATGGTTACCGTGCTCCCCAACCACTTGCTGGGGCCCCAGTTCCTGATGCCTAGTTCTGTTGGCTGCATTCCCTTGAAATTTACTGGGTTCACTGAAATGTTACTGAGTAATACCTATTTAAAAAGTGAATTCAAGATGTGTTGGAATATTAATAAAATCTGCTATTCCAGCAGCAACAACATTCCAGATTAATATAGGTTTACTGTATAGTATGTCTACTGGTTCCCTTTTCATCCATAGCACACATTACATTCTTATACTTCATAGTTCTTAGTGACATGGAAGATGGCCACTTGGATCTCAAAGCAATCACATCAATTCTATTCCCCCACTTATTACCTTGCAACCTAATCTCATGTATATGCTGATCAACTTCACCTTGATTCTCCTATCACTTACTCCAGGGGTAATTTATAGTAACCAATTAACCTTCCAATCAGCATTTAGAACATAGAACAGTACAGCACAGGAACAGGCCTTTCAGCCCACAAGGTTGAGCTGAACCAATTACATTGGTAATAAAATGCCCAACTAAACTAATCCCTTCTGCCTACACGATGTCCATATCCTACCATTCCCTCACATTCATGTGCCTATCGAAGAGCACCTTGAATGCCCCTATCATATTTGCCTCCACCACCACCTCAGGCAGCACATTCCAGGCCCGCACCACTCTCTGTGTAAAAAAAACTTGCCCTGCACATCTCCTTTGAATTTGCCCCCTATCACCTTAAATGCATGCCTTCTGGTATTAGACATTTCAACCCTGGGGAAAAGATACTGGCTGTCTACTCTATCTATGCCTTTCATAATCTTATAAACCTCCATCAGATCTCACCTCAGCCTCTGCCGCTCCAGAGAGACCAAACCCAGGTTTGTCCAACCTATCCTCATAGCACATGCATTCTAATCTAGGCAGCATCTTGGTAAACCTCTTCTGCACCCTCTCCAAAGCCTCGACATCCTTCCTATAATCGGGCGACCAGAACTGAATGCAATACTCCAGATGCAGCCTAACTAAAGTTTTATAAAGCTGCAGCATAACTTCCTGACTCTTGAACTCAATGCCTCGACTAATGAAGGCAAACATGACATATGCCTTCTTTACCACCCTATCAACCTGTGTAGCCACTTTCAGGGAGCTATGAACTTGGACCTCAAGACCCCTCTGCTCATCAACACTGTTAAGGGTCTTGCCATTAACAGTGTACTGTCTTTTTACATTTGATTTCCCAAGGTGCAACACTTCACATTTGGCTGGGTTGAACTCCATCTGCCATTTCTCCACCCATATCTGCAACTGATCTCTATCCCGCTGTATCCTTTGCCAGTCTTCTATGCTATTCACAACACCACCAATCTTTGTATTGTCTGCAAACTTACTAACCCATCCATCTACATTTTCATCCAGGTCATTTATATTCATCATGAACAGCATAGGTCCCATTACAGATCCCTGAGGAACATCACTAGTCACAGATATCCAGCTAGAATAAGTCCCATTGACCACTACCCTCTGTCTTCAAGCCAGTTCTGAATCCAAACGGCTAATTCATTGTGGATCCCATGGATCTTAAATTTTCTGGGTGAGCCTCCCATGAGGGACCTTGTCAAATTCCTTACTAAAATCCATGTAAACAATATACACAGTTCTACCTTCGTCAATCACCCTCGCCACCTCATCAAAAAACTCAATCAAGTTAGTAAGGCATGACTTGCCCTGCACAAAGCCATGTTGACTGTCCCTAATTAGGCTATGGTTTTCCAAATGCTCATAAATCCTATCCCTAAGAATCCTCTCCAATAACTTCCCTACCACTGACATGAGACTCACTGGTCTATAGTTACCAGGATTATCCCTGTTTCCCTTCTTGAATAATGGAACAAGTTTAGCTACTCGCTAGTCCTCCGGAACCTCACCTATGGCTAGAGAGGACACAAAGATATTGGTCAAGGCCCCAGCAATCTCATCTCTTGCCTCTCTCAATAACCTGGGGTATATCCCATCAGGCCTTGGGGACTTATCCACCTTAATGCTCTTTAAGAGACCCAACACTACTTCCTCCTTTATCTTGAAATGCCCTAACATATTAGCATGCTCCATAATGATCTCCCTATCCTCCATGTCCTTCTCTTTGGTAAATACTGATGTGAAGTACTCATTAAGGACCCCACCCACATCCTCTGCTTCTAAGCGCATGTTCCTTCCTTTATCCTTGAGTGGTCCTACCCTCTCCCTAGTTATCCTCTTGTTCTTGATATATGTACAGAATGCCTTGGGATGCTCTTTAATCCTACTTGCCAAGGACTTTTCATGGCCTCTCCTGGCTTTCCTAGTTCTCTTCTTGAGTTCCTTTCGGGCTTCTTTATTATCCTCAAGTGCTCTGTTTGATCCTAGCTTCCTAAGCTTTACATACTTTTCCTTTGTCTTCTTGACTAAATTCACCACCTCTCTTGACATCCAAGGTTCTTGCCATCCTTGTCCTTCCTTCTTACTGTCCTGTACTCTGTGCAGTAGGTCTTTAAACACTCTCCGCATGTCCGATGTGCACTTGCCCCAAAACAGCTGTTCCCAATTAATTCTCTCTAGTTCCTGCCTAATGCTCTCGAAATTTGCCCTGCTGCAATTTAATACTCTCCCGCAGGTCCATACTTATCATCATCTATAGCTATCTTAAAACTTAAGGAGTTGTGGTCACTGTTCCCTAACTGTTCTCCCACTGAAAGGTCAGTCACTTGGCTAGGCTTGTTACCCAACAGCAGGTCCAGTACGGCCCCTCCTCTCGTTGGACTATCTACATATTGATTTCAGAAACTCTCCTGGATGCACCTAACAAATTCTGTCCCATCTAAACCTCTTACACTAAGGAGGTCCCAGTTTATATCAGGGAAGTTGAAGTCCCCCACAACAACAACCTTATTAGTTTTACACCCTTCCCTCATCTGTCTGCATATCTGTTCCTCAATGTCCCAGTGGCTATTGAGGGGTCTGTAGTATAATCCCATCAGAGTGATTTCACCTTTCTTATTTTTGAGTTCTACCCATATAGACTCAGTGGACGAGCCCTCCATTATGTCCCCTCTGAGTGCAGCTGCGATATTGTCCCTGATTAGTAGTGCAACTCCCCACCTCTTTTACCTCCCTCTTTATCTTTTCGAAAACATCAAAACCCTGGAACATTAAGCACCCATTCCTGTCCCTCTCTCAACCAAGTCTCTCTTATGGCCACAACATCATAGTTCTATGTACCGATCCATCCTCTAAGTTCATCACCCTTTCCCATAATACTCCTAGCATTCAAATACCACACTTCAAACTGTCCGTCCCATCGTGTCTATTACTTTGCTCCTGCCTGTTTTTACTGGCCCTGACATCTACCTTCCTCTCAATCCCTCCACTTTCTGACGCAGTGCTCTGTTCCCATCCCCCTGCCAAACCAGTTTAAACCCTCCTGAGTAGCACCAGCAAACCTCCTGGCCAGGATATTGGTTTCCCTCCATTTGAGGTGCAACCCATCCCTCTTGTACAGGTCACCCCTGCCCCAGAAGAGGTTCCAATGATCCAAGAACCTGAAACCCTGCCCCCTGCACCTGTTCCTCAGCCACTTATTCAACTGTTCTATCATCCTATTCCAGCCCTGACTAGCATGTGGCACCGGGAGCAATCCAGAGATTACTACCTTGAGGTCCTGCTCTTCAGCCTCTTTCCTAACTCCCTATACTCACTGTGCAGGATCTCTTTCCCCTTTCTACCCATGTCATTGGTGCCAACGTACACCACATCCTCTGGCTGCTCACCCTCCCCCTTGAGAATATTCTGCAGCTGCTCTGAGACATCCTCGACCCTAGCACCTGGGAGGCAACACACCATCCTGGTGTCTTTCTCGCGACCGCAGAATCTCCTGTCTGTTCCCTTAACTATCAATTCTCCTATCACTATTGTTCTGCCTGACTTTATCCTTCACTGCTGAGCCGGCCACAGTGCCACTGACCTGGCTGCTGCTGTGCCCTGATAGGTTATCCCCCCAGCAGTATCCAAAGGGGTATACTTGTTGCTGAGGGGTATAGCCACAGGGGAAACCTGCACTGACTGCTTACTCCCCTTACTTCTCCTGGTGGTCACCCATTTATCTGAAGCCTGTACTCTGGGTGTGACCACCTCGGTAAAAGGCTCATCTATGAGGTTTTCAGCTTCCCGGATGGTCCCGAGTACATCCAACTCAGGCTGCATTTCCTTGACCTGGTCAGTCAGGAGCTGCAGCTGGGTGCACTTCCTGCAGATGCAGTCATCAGGGAGACTGTGAGGTTTCCTGACATCCCACATCTTACAGGAGGAGCATTCCACTGCCCGAACTGCCATCCTGCCAACACTGAATCAAGGACTAAGGATTTACAGACAAAATAAAGACTTTACCTGTTCTTTCCTGTGCCTTCTTACTGAAACCTTTATGTTTTTTAAAAAAAAGAGCTGCTAGCACTCCCCTCACCTTGTTCTTTGGGATATGTGAAAAACAGGGAAAATCCACGTTATCACAAGGAGAACATAAACTCCACACGTATAACACTGGAGATCAGGCTTGTTTCTGGATTGCTGGAGCTGTATGGCAACAGCACTCCTTGCTGTGCTACTCTGGCACCCTATAAATTGATCAAATAGAACCATGCTGATTTTGCCTGATTACCTTGAACTTCTCTTATTGCCCTGCTATCTTTAATAACAGCATCTAACATTTTCCCTATGACAGATGTTAAATTAACCGGAGCGACACACAAAAATTGCTGGAGGAACTCAGTGGGTCAGGCAGCATCTACGGAAGGAAATGAACAATCGATGTTTCGGGCTGAGACCCTTCATCAGGGCTGGAAAGCAAGAGGGCAGAAGCCAGAATAAAAAGGGGGGAGGGAGGGGAAGGAGCACGAGCTGGTGGGTGATAGGTGAATCCAGGTGAGGGGGGGAAGATAGGTGAGGGGGGGAAGATAGGTGGGGGGGGAAGATAGGTGGGGGGGGAAGATAGGTGGGGGGGGGAAGATAGGTGGGGGGGGAAGGTAGGTGGGGGGGGGAAGAGAGGTGGGGGGGGGAAGATAGGGGGGGGGGGGAAGATAGGTGGGGGGGGGAAGTTAGGTGGGGGGGGAAGATAGGTGGGGGGGGGAAGATAGGTGGGGGGGGAAGATAGGTGGGGGGGGGAAGATAGGTGGGGGGGGAAGATAGGTGGGGGGGGGAAGATAGGTGGGGGGGGAAGATAGGTGGGGGGGGAAGATAGGTGGGGGGGGAAGATAGGTGGGGGGGGTGGGGGGGGAGTGGGAATGATATGAGAAGAGGGAATGATGTGAGAAGCTGGGAGGTGATAGGTGGAAGAGGCAAAGGACTGAAGAAGATGGAATCGAGCACCTTCACTCTGTCCACCACAACAGCCAGGAACTCCCAGTTCCCTTTTTAATTCCACTTCCCATTCCCATACTGACATGTCTGTCCATGGCCACCTCTACTGCCAAGTTGAGGCTAGATGCAAATTAGAGGAACAACACCTCATATTCCATCTTGGTAGTCTCCAATTTGACGGCATCAACATCGATTTCTCTCACTTCCGGGAACCACTCCCCTCTGTTACCCACCCCCCCCCTTTAGCCAGCCCCATTACCCCTTCTCTTTCCCCTCCCCTGCCCTCATGACTGCCCACCTCCATCCCTTTATTCCATGGTCCACTGTCCTCTCCTTTCAGATTCCATCTTCTTCAGCCCATTGCCTCTTCCATCTATCACCTCCCTGCTGCTCACACCATTCCCACTTCCCCCCCCACCTACCTATCTCCCCCACCACCCAGATTCACCTATCACCCACCAGCTTGTGCTTTTCCCTCTCCCTCCACCCTTTTATTCTGTCTTCTGCCCTCTTTCTTTCCAGTCCTGATGAAAGGTCTCGGCCTGAAATGTCGACTGTTCGTTTCCCTCCATTGATGTTGCCTGACCCATTGAGTTCCTCCAGCATTTTTTGTGTGTACTCCAGATTTCCAGCATCTGCAGTCTTTCTTCTGTCTTAAGTTAACTGGACTACAGTTTTCTGCTTTATGGCTCCCTCCCTTTTTGAATAAAGTTACATCTACTATATCTCCAATCTAATGGAACCTTGCTTAAACTGAGAGAATTTTCAAAAATTAAACCAATACATTAACAATCCCAATAGTCCCTTCTTTTGCCAACCAATGAAATCCTTCAAGACCCAGAGGAACGTTAGTTCCCAGCATCAATAATTCCACTTCTCTTTGCTTGCATTGTAATTGTTCTGAGCTTTTTCATCCCTTCTAGTTCATGATTTACAGCTGTTGCCAGTATACTCTAAATTGAAGACCGATATAAAATATGTTTAATTCACCTGCCATCTCTTTGTTTTCTCACCATTAATTCATTGGGCTTACTTTCTATAGGACCAACATTTAGTTTGTTAGCACTTCTCTTTTTAGATATCCATAGAAAATCTTACTCTGTTGTTTATTTATAGCTAGCTTTATCTCTTACTCTGTTTTCTCCCTTACTAATCTTTGCTTTACTTTACATTAAGTCTTCCAATTTTAAAATCAGAAGTTCTTAAGTTGTTAATTGGCCACTAAATTGCCCACAGGTGAGTAGGATAACTTGGGTAGAGCTGGAGGGAATGTGGGGAGAATAAGTTGGTACAGAACTAGTTAAGTTGGTGCTCTACACAAAAAGTGCTGGAGGAACTCAGCAAGTCAGGCAGCATCCATGGAGAGAAATAAACAGTCAATGTTTTGGGCCAGGACTGGAAAGGAACCTTCTTATTCTGGATTCTGCCCTCTTGCTTTCCAGTCCTGATGAAGGGTCTCAGCTGGAAACATCAACTGTTTATTTCCCTCCATGGATGCTGCCTGACCTGCTGAGTTCCTCCAGCACTTTTTGTGTATTGCTCCAGATTCCAGCATCTGCAGAATTTTTTGTGTCTCCATCTTAAGTTGGTGCTCGATGGTTAGCATGAACTTTGTTGGCTGAAGGGCCTGTTTCTGTGCTGTACGACTATGATGCTCTGATTGCTTCACAGGTTGGTGCAATTAGATTAAAAACCACTGAATCAAAGGACATACTGTAAAAGATGGAAAGAAAGGGATTCTTTGACAGTTAAAGAAGAGGAAGATCTAATTGCAAAAGGGGAACTTCTAAATATGGCATCTTGGTAACTGAAGTTACAGCAGCAAATGGCTGGGCAGAAAGACAAGTTGAAGCATAGGTGACTGCTCTCAGAGTAAAAAGAATTCTATGAGCAGTGATTGCAGGGTTGGGTGAAGTCATGGAATTAGGAGGAATGCCAGTAATGGATTTATATATGAAAATGTTAAATTAGATCTACTGGGTGTCCAAGTCCCTGATTACATTAGCAAAGACAGGTTTAACAGTTGGGTGGAATCTGGTGCTGAATGATTTACAAGTGGCAATGGTTGAGGATGATCATAAAGGAATGGGATGGGGTGGAAGATATCATGTGTAAGACTTGCCCCTGGTTGGTGGATGGTAGGTGAAGTACAAGAATGGGACAGTTTCGGTTCCAATTCAAATGGATGCATGGGTGGACCAGTCAAAGAATGCCAAGATAGACAGCTAAATAGAAGTAATTGGCTTGGGCATTATGCAGCAGTCAGAACATATCTGCAAGCGTACACAGAGGGAATTCAGCTTACAAAAGGCAACACAGAGATTCGAACAGACATGCCCTGATCATAAACGATGGTTAAATTCAGAATCTTCTCTGAAATATGAGAACATGTAGCATACAAATCTAATGATTAGAATATAAGACTGCAACCATACTTTGAGAATCAGAGCACAATATGTGGCATTATGCATTATCAACTGAAACCAAACAATCCCAATCATATTAGATATTCATCAAAGCCCACATAAAAGCAAAGAAATACAAAATTAGCTTATGCAGGAATTTCCCTTTCACTAAGGTTTGAAAAAAGTTGCCTGTGAAGTTATCTACACCTGCTTTTGCAAACATGAAACAAACTTTGATATTTTGGCAGTTCTGCAAAAGAGAGAAAAGGGGGGAAAAAAGCAAAGGAAACGAGCTCTGATCTGCACTGCCAATGTAGCAGCAACACCTGTAAATGTCCAATATGCTGCCAAATTCACAGGTAGCTTGAACCACTGCCAGTTTAACTGTAGTAATCAGCAGAAAATACAAAGTAAAATGATTGCTGGTGCTCATGTTTATCCTTCAGTTACCAACAAAATGAAATATTAAAATCAAAAGTCCAGCCAGACCAACGATTTCTATATTGAATTGTTAATTAAATAATCAAAATGTTATTAATTACTTTAATAATGCTGGAAGCTCATAATTAATATATTTATATACAATTATTTAGCCTTGATAGAGACATAATGCATCAAGGTCAGAAATAAATAATTTTATCAAAAACAGCTATTAAATATTTCATGAATTTAAAACTTCTGAATGTACAAAAAAAAAGACTTCATTAAACAAATTCCAAATACAAAAATTAATCTTATTTGCGTAAGTAAATACATCAAATTACACTTTCTAATTTAGGACATGCAATACAATTTCACAATGGAGCAGAAAATCTAGGCGTGTTGTCAGGTGCAGATTCAGAATGGCTCACAATCGTGTCTACATTGGCAAACTGTAAAATATGAAGTTTGGGTCATTTGCCTTGGTGGGTGGGAGCACTTGTGCAAGGATTGTCCATGGTTTCTATTGGACTTCTGTGCTTGAGCCTGTGACTTACAACATGTCCTTTCATCTCCCACCTCCAGCTCATCCTGTCCACTCATAGTACATGCAAACATTTTTGCAATTTGAGTTGAGTTTTAGCACTCCACCTTGGTGGCCCCAGAGGGGCAACTACAGATTTACTAAAGATTATTTTAATTTTCTCATTTGATTAGATGTGATGGACAGTAAGTGGTTTCCAGGTTCAGATCCACATCCACATGAATATCTCTATCATCTGGTGATGGCTTCCAATCTGTAAATGTGACCTAACTGTCCTGCTTCTTTATGTCCCATTTTTAACAGAATAGAGAGCAGCAAGTAGAAAGTAGTAAAGTTGGAAACTAGGAAACCTGTCCTTCATGAAAAAATAATAGGGGCAATAGAACCTGCGGGTAATACAAATTCATTTTCTCATTCAACATACAATGATGGAGACATAGTTTATTAGAGTTTATTGTCCAAGATTAACATCCAAGATTTATAAATCCAATGAAGCACTCCTACTTTCTAGCCCATTAGCAAAAATGCTATCTGAAAATCTAAAGAAAATTTACACATCATGTATACATGAGAAATGTCTACTTAATAGAGGTATTTCAAGACACAGTAAATTGGGACCTCTGAATAAAATGCTACTTTCAAAAGAGAAAAGGATATAACTAGGAGTGGAAATGCACTCCTGGCATCCCATTGGTTGGGGAAATGACAAAAAGATAATGAAACTGATTTGGAACATTTATGTTATTTTAAACTGCAAAATATTATAATTTTAACTAGATGTTAATCAATCATTGAAATGTTATGGTTTACTGACGGTGATTTAAATTGGGCATTCGTGTAATCTGTGGTACTTGGTCGATGATTTATAACAACAGCAACTTGGCATATATAAGAAATTGAAGCAAGACTAGACTATTCAGCCTCACATGCCTGCTCTGACAGAGGGCATAGCATTAAGGAGAAAAGGGGAAAGTTTAAAAGGAGTTGAGGGAGGCAATTTTTTTTTCACACTGAGAATCAAGTGCCCGGAGTGGTGATGGAAGCAGATATAATAGTGACGTTTAAGAGGCATTTAGGTAGGCACATGAACAAGCAGGGAATTAGAACAGTGCAGCACAGGAAAAGGCCCTTCAGTCTATGATGTTGTGCCAAATTAATTAAACTAGTAATTAAATGCTGAACTAAACTAATCCTTTCTGCATTCACAATGTCTATATCCCTCCATTTGCTGCATACTCATGTGCCTATCTAGGAGTCTCATGAATGCCTCTATTGTATTTGCCTCCCCACCATCCCTGGCAGCACATTCCATGCACGCACCACTCTCTGTGTCAAAAAAACACTTGCCCTGCTCATCTTCTTTGAACTTACCCCCTCTCACCTTAAATGCATACCCTTTTGTATTAGGCATTTTGACCCTGGGAAAAAGATACAGCTGTCTACTCTATCTATGCCTCTCATGATCTTATAAATCTCTATCAGATCTCCCCTTAGCCTCCACTGCTCCAGAGAAAACAACCCAAGTTTGTTCAACCTCTCCTTATAGCACATGCCCTCTAATCCAGGCAGCATCCTGGTAAACCTCTCCAGCACCCTCTCCAAAGCCTCCACATCCTTCCTATAATGGGGACAACCAGAATTGAATGCAACACTCCAGATGCGGCCTACCTACAGTTTTATAAAGTTACAACATAAATTCCTGACTCTTGAACTCAATGCTTTGACTAATAAAGGCAACCTTCTTTACCGCCCTATCATCCTATGCAGTGACTTTCAGGGAACTATGGACTTGGATCCCAAGATCTCTCTGTACATCAACACTGTTTAGGGTCTTGCCATTAACAGTGTACTGTTCCTTTACATTTGATCTCCCAAAATGCAACACCTCATATTTGACTGGGTTAAACTCCATCTGCCATATCTGCAACTGATCTATATCCTGCGGTATCCTTTGGCAGCCTTCTCCACTATCCATTACACCAGCAATCTTCGTACTGTCTGCGAACTTACTCACCACCCATCTACATTTTCATCCAGGTCATTTATTTATATCACAAACAACAGAGGTCCCAGTACGGATCCCTGCAGAACATCATTAGTCATGGACCTCCAGCCAGAATAAGACCCATCAACCACTACCCTCTGTCTTCTATGGACAAGCCAATTCTGAATCCAAATGGCCAATTCACCATGGATCCCATGGATCTTAATCTTCTGGATGAGCCTTCCACAAGAGACCTTACCAAACTAAAATCCATGTATACAATATTCAGAGCTCTACCTTCATCACCTCCTCAAAAAACTCAATCAAGTTAGTAAGACACAACTTGCCCCACTCAAAGCCATGCTGACTGTCCCTAATTAGACCACGGTTTTCCAAATGCTCATAAATCCTATCCCTAAGGAATCCCCTTCAGTAACTTCCCTACCACTGACGTGAGACTCACTGGTCTATAGTTTCCAGGATTATCCCCATTTCCCTTCTTGAATAATGGAACAACACTCGCTACTAGCCAGTCCTCTGGGACCTCACCTGTGGCTAGAGAGGACACAAAGATCTTGATCAAGGCCCCAGCAATCTCATCTCTTGCTTTTCTCAATAACCTGGGGTATATCCCATCAGGTCCTGGGGAATTATCCACCTTAATGTTCTTTTAAGAGACTCAACACTACCTCATTATCCCAAAATGCCCCAGCATATTAGTACACTCCACACTGATCTCCCTATCCTTCTCGTCCTTCTCCTTGGTAAATATTGATGCAAAGTACTTATTTACGACCTCTCCCACATCCTCCACCTCAAGCACATGTTCCCTCCTTTATCCCCGAGTGATCCTACCTACTCCCTAGTTATCATCTTGCTTGTGATGCATGTATGGAATGCCTTGGGATACTCTTTAATCCTACTTGACATGGCCCCACCTGGCTCTCCTAATTCCCTTCTTGAGTTCTTTTCTGGCTTCTTTATAATCCTCAAGGGCTCTGTTTGATTTTATCTTCCTAAACCTTACATATGCTTCCTTTTTCTTCTGCAGTTGAGGGATATTGAACATGTCCAGACATTTGGATTCATTTAATTTGACATCATGGTTGACATAGACTTTGTGGGCCAAAGGGCCTCTTCCTGTGCTGTTCTCTGTTCTATGACTTTCAATATGACCACTGCTAATCTTTAACCTCAGCGCCACTTTCCTGCCATAATTCCACATCCCTTAATTCCCTTAATAGCCAAATCTTAATTGACGTCTGTCTTGAATACACTCAACGACTGAGCCCCAACACCCCAAGGGCAGAGAATACCAAAGGTTCGCTACCCTTGGGTAAGAATATTCATTTGCATCTCTATCCTGAATAGCAGTGCCCTTACTTTAAGACTGTGATCTCTGGTGCTGGATACTCCAGCCAGGAGAAACAATATCCCTGTATTTACTCTGTCATATCCTGTAAGAATTTTGCAGCCTGGTTTGCTTAATCTCTCCTACTACAACAAACCTGCCATCTCGGGATTCAATCTGCTACACTCTGTCTCTCTTAGTTCAGTTGGGTAACCAGACATGTGCACAGTTTTCCAGGTAGGGTGTCACCACAGGCTTATACGATTGGAACAAGATAACTCTTCCCATGCACTCAAATCCTCAAGCAAGGAAAAGCAACATGTTGTTTGCCACCTGAATTGTTTGTTGTGGTTACACGTTAATCCTCAGTGATACATGGACATGGACACCAGGTCTCTCCACACACCAACTACTTTTAATATGTCATCATATTTAAAAAAAAAACTTTGCCTTTCTCGTGTTTCTACCAAAATGGAAGACCTCACATTTTTCTACAGTATGTTTTATTTTCCATGCCCTTTCCCATTCATTGACCCTATCAGCCCACAGCAGCTTTGTATCATCAGCCAACTTGGAAATACTATATTGAATTCCTTCACTTAAATTATTGACATAGATTGTGAATGGCTGGGGCCCTAGCACCGATCACTATGCGACACTACTAGTCAGAGCTTACCTCCCTGTAAACAAGAACATGAGAGCAAAAGAATTAGGAGCAGGTGGGGGCCTTTTGACAGCTCAAGCCTGCTCCACTATCCCACACAATAATGACTGACCTTCAGCTGCTTCCTGCTTCGACTACTACTTCCTGCTGTATCCCCAGTGTCCCTTGCTCCTGCTAATATCTGTAATCAATTGATCTCTGTTTTGAGCACAATCACACCCCCAGAGTAGAGAATTAAAAAGATTTGCCACCCTCTGCCTGAAGAAATTTCTCTTTGTTTCGGTCCTAAAAGGCCATCTACTTATTTTGTGACTAACTCCTGGTTCTCGACTCTTTAGTCAGAGGAAACATTCTACCACCCCCCCCCCCCACCCCCTCAGTTCAGTTCTCCAAGTATTTCTGGTATGCTTCACCAGGGTCATGGCTCATTTTTCTAAATTATGCAAAATAGACATCTAGCCTATTCAATTTCTTCTCACTGGCAGACCCACTGTCCAAGGAACCAATCTAGTTAAGCTTTGCTGCATTCCCTCTACTGGGTATATAAAGATCAAAACTGTGCACAATACTCAACAAAGCCCTCTATATTTGTAGTAACACAACATTATTCTTATGACATAGAAGGAAGCCATTCCACCCATCAAGTCTTTGCTGACTTTAAGAGCTATCCCATCAATCCCATTCTCTCTCTTATTTCCTGCAATCCATTCTCTCACACATGCCTACTAACATCTCTGATTCTCCTATCAGCCACATACACTGAGGTAATTTGTAGTAGACAATTAGTCTAACAGCTACTATGTCATTTGGGATGTGGAGAAAAACCAGAGCACCTGGGAAAACCCTCATGGTTATAGGGTGAACATACAAACTCCACATGACAGCACTGAAGGTCAAAATTGAACCCAGTATGCTTGAGCTGTAAGACAACTGCAATACCTGCTGCATCACGGTGTTCTCTTGTAATAAAGGACAACACACTGTTTGCTTTCCCAACTGCCTGCTGCACTAGCATGTTAGTTTACAGTGACTTCTGTACAAGGACATCCAAACCCTTTGAACTTCTCTCACCATTTAAAAAAATAACATTTTCTGGTTTTTTTTCCTGCCGAAGTGAATAACCTCACATTTTTCCAAGCTGTACTCCATCTGCCATGTCATTTCCCACAAACTTGGCTTGTTCATATCCCACTGAATCCTCTTTGCATCCTCATCACTACTCACATTCCCACTTAGTTCCCCACTAGTCACAGACTTCCAACCTGATAAGGACCCATTTATGTCTACTCTTTGTTTTCTATTTGTTGACCAACTCTCAATCCATGCTAGTATCTTATCCCTAAATTCCATACGCTCTAGCCTTGTTCGCTAACCTCCTGTTTGTGACCTTTTGAAAGCCTGAAAATCCAAATGCACCACATCCACTAGTTTCAAATCCCTCCCGCATCTACTCCACTAGATATTCTATTTGATTAGTCAAACACTATTTCCCTTTTGCTATTTCTTATTGACAATCATATTATTACTTTCTAATTGTCTTAATATTACATCTTTTATTATTGAGTTTGGTATTTTCACAACTAATACTGTTAAGCTAACAAGTCAATTCTCTTTTGTTCCTTTCTTAAATAATGGGGTCACATTTGCAACCCCCAATCTGCAGGAACCATTCCAGAACCTATAGCATTTTGGAAAATAACTGGAGCATCTACTAGCTCCATAATCATCTCTGGGATCTAGATCATCAGGTCTTCGGGATTTATCAGTTTTCAAATTCATTAATTTGTATATTAGGATCTCTTTGCTAATACTAATTTCTTATACTTCACCATTTGCCTGGACTATTGGTTTTCCAGTATTTGTGAATTTTTTTCCATGAAGATAGGCACAAAGTATTGGTTTAATTCCTCTGTCATTTCCTTATTCTCCATTATAAATCCTCCCATCTGTTTGTAAGGGACCCACATTTTCCATTCACTACTTTTCCTTTTTACATGCCTGTAGAATTTCATACAGTCTGTTTTTCGATTTCTTGCCAGTTTAATTTCATTTTTTTAATTTATTCTTCCTTAATCAATTTCTTGGCTATCATTTGCAGAATTCTAAAACATCCCCAATCCTTAAGCACATTGCTTTTTCTAGCAACTTTTTAAATGTTATATCATGTTCTACTGAGCCAGGCTCTAACTATTGTACCATGTCATCATGATCCCACCTTCTTTTTCTTTTTGCCTGTCCTTCCTAAATGTCAAATGCTCTGGAATATTATGTTCCCTGATTTGGTCAATGTGCAACTACATTTCTATAATGGCAAGGACCCACTTATTCTTACTCTGTTTTCTGTCCATTAACCAATCCTCGATAGCTTTATCCCTGATACTTTGCTCTCCAATTCAGTTTTATAAACTCTGGCATGGCACATAATTGAAGGCTTTCTGTCAGTCTAAATATGCCACATCAGCTGGTTTGTCCTTACATATTCTGCTTATTACAATCACAAAGAGAAACTCTAACGGAGTTTTCAAGTGTGATTTCTCTTTCATAAATCAATGTTTACTTTGCCCAATCCCATTATCACTTCTTTAATAATACATTTGAACATCTTCCCTAGAACTGACATCAGACTAACTGGTCGATAGCTCCCTGTTTTCTCTCACCTTCCTTTCTAAAATGGCAAAAAACAATGCCTCTAAGTAATTTATAGGAGCATTACTACACAATAAGGTTTTGCTGAGGACAGATTAGGTCACACGATCAAAAGTTTATTGGATAAGTAGGTTTTAAAGAGGATGGTAGAGAAATTTTGTGAATAGTGCAAGAGCCTTGGGTGATGAAGGGACAGCCACCAGTGAATAAATTCTGGGGAAACCAGGATGAGCTGACCACAGATATATCAGAAGGTTATAGGGTAGGCAGAGAGAGAAAGAGACAGCGAAACCTTGCAGTGATTTTAAAACAAGAACTTCAGCTGGCATCGTAATGAAGGTAAATTCCCATACAGAATTTGTATAAAAATCACTTTTCTCAGAATTGAACCACTTTCTAATTTGTTCTAAATTTAACAAGAATTGGTACACACTCAATCTTGATAAAGTACTTTTGTCCACTGTACCTGTAGATCTGGTTGCAGTACGAGTTCCATGCAATCAAAGAATAGTTACAGCACAGAAAGAGATAATTTTTCTTGTCATGTCTGTAGCAGCTCTCTGTAAGAGCAATTCCAGCTCATCCGAGCGCCCTTCAAATTCTCTCCTTTCAAATAACTCATCCATTTCGAATGCCGCAATTGAATCTGCCTCCACTACTACCCATAGCAGTATATTCCATATCCAAACCACTCACTGTGCATTTCTTTTTCCTTAAGCCACTTTTGGTTCTGTTGCCCAACACTTCCATTCTCTGTCTGCATGATCCTCCCCACCAGTGGGAATAGTGTCCATCTATTGTGTTTATAGCCTTTAGGATTTTAAGTACCTCTATCAGGTCACCTCAGATCCAAGGAGAACAACCAAAGCTTCCCCAGTCTATCCACATAATAAAATTCCTTATTTCTGAAATCTTTTCTGCACTCTCTTTAAAGCCTTCAAATCTTTCCTACAACTGTGGCACCCAGAACTGGATACAATACTCAAGCTGTGGCTGAACCAATAGCTTATAATGGTTCACCAAGGCTTCCTTGCTCTTGTACTCTGTTCCTTTAATTGTAAAGTACAGGATGCTGTACCTCTTTTTGATTACCATCTCAGTCTGCCTTGTCACCTTCAACAAACTACAGACCCAGACCTCCCTACTCTTGTCCTTCTGTTTGTATATTGTCTCCACTCATCTTTCCCACTAAAACACAACACCTTACATTTCTGCACATTAAATTTCATCTGTCATCTATCCACCCATTTCACCAGCCTGTCTTTGTCTCCTTGCGGTCCTTCTCACAACTGACTATGCCTCCAAGTCATTCATCTACATTAGAAGTAAAGGTCCTAGGAATTGACCTCTGGGGAACCCCTTTGTACATTTACCACCTGTCCAAAAGAACTTTCATTAATACTTTGGTTTTCTATGTCTTGACCAACTGAGTACCTGTGCAACTACAGTCCTTTTCTTTCATCAACTTCAATCCTGATGACAAACCTATTATGTGACACTTCAACAGATGCCTTTTGGGAGTCCATATGTACCAAATCAACCACATTTCTCTTATTAACTCTGTTATGTCATCAAAAAAAATTCAATCGCATTATAAGACAAAATTTGTCTTTAACATGTCCATGTTGGCTTTATCTATTAAATCCACACTTTTCCAAGTGATTGCTAATTCTGTCCTGGTTCATTGTTTATAGAACTTTCCGTCACCAAGGTTAAACTGACTAATCTGTAGTTACTGGACTTATCAAAACACACTTCTCTGAACAAGAGTGTAACATTTGCAATTTTCCAACCTCAGGAATCTACTTATTGTATATTATAAAGAGCCATCTAAATCATCAAAGCTCTACGAAGGAAGTTAAGACATCAAGCAGCTTTTCATATTAAGATGTCTCATTGAACTGGTGATAGAAACATGCATTTTAATCAGTACCGCTTTTGCAAGCTCCTTTTTCAGCTCCAACCTACAGATCTAGGCTTGCAGATGATCTTTATCCAAAATGCAGGTACATAAAAAGCTGAATAAATAGAGTAAAAATATTATCTTTTCATAGTTTATTATTAATCCTTACTTAAAATAGTTAATTCTTCCTGTGAAACAATTTGCAGATTACATCAGTAGAAACAATGAAAACTGAAAGTATCAAGATTATCAATGGTACACCAATTAAGCCAAACACCAAACTATCCCTTTAATCCACTTGCACAAAAATATTTGCTGTTTCTTCATGAAATTATTGATATGCAACTGATAGCAAACTATGATACCCATAAACATACCAAGTTTCCAACCCGAAGGGGACTGATATCCGAGTGGGCAGGTTTAATAGAGCTGTTAGGGAGGGTTTAAACTAATTTGGCAGGGGGATGGGAACTGGAGTGATAGGGCTGAGGAAGGGGAAAACAGTAATAAATCAAAGATAGCGTGCAGTAAAGAGGACAGGAAGGACAGGCAGGTGATGGGGCAAATTTGCAACCAGTGGGATGAGTTGCAGTGCAATAGAGTAGCAGTGCAATCAAAGCAAAAAGTACCAAATACTGGACTTAAAGTATTATACTTAAATGCATGCAGCATAAGAAATAAGGTGGATGATCTTGAAATACAGCTACAGATTGGCAGGTATGATGTTGTGGCCACCACTGAGACGTGGCTAAAGAATGGATGTCTTTGGGAGCTGAACATCCAAGGATACATGGTGTATCAGAAGGATAGGCAGGTAGGCAGGGGGGTGGCGTGGCTTTGCTGGTAAGAAATAATATTAAATCATTAGAAAGAGGTGACATAGGATTGGAAGGTGTAGAATCTTTATGGGTTGAGTTAAGAAATCGCAAGTGTAAAAGGACCCTGATGGCAGTTATATACAGGCCTCCAAACAGCTGATGTGATGTGGATTACAAATTACAACAGGAAATAGAAAAGGCTTGTCAGAAGAGCAATGTTATGATAATCGTGGGGGATTTTAACATGCGAGTGGATTGGGAAAATCAGGTTGGTACTGGATCTCAAGAGAGAGAATTTGTAGAATGTCTACGAGATGGCTTTTTAGAACAGCTTGTTGTTGAGCCCACTAGGGGATTAGCTGTACTGGATTGGGTATTGTGTAATGACCCAGAAGTGATTAGGGAGCTTAAGGTGAAGGAACCCTTAGGAAGCAGTGATTACAATGTGATTGAGTTCACTTTGAAATTTGAGAAGGAGAAGCCGAAATCCAATGTGTCGGTATTTCAGTGAAGTAAAGGAAATTACAGTGGCATGAGAGAGGAACTGGCCAAAGTTGACTGGAAAGGATCACTAGCGGAAAGGATGGCAGAACAGAATGGCTGGAGTTTCTGTGAGAAGTGAGGAAAGTGCAAGACAGATATATTCCAAAAAAGAAGGAATTTTCGAATGGAAAAAGGACGTAACCGTGGCTGACAAAAGAAGTCAAAGCCAAAGTAAAAGCAAAGGAGAGGGCATACAAAGATGCAAAAATGAGTGGGAAGATAGAGGATTGGGAAGCTTTTAAAAACTTACAAAAGGTAACTAAGGAGGTCATTAGGAAGGAAAAGATGAACTATAAAAGGAAGCTAGCAAATAATATCAAAGAGGATACTAAAAGCTTTTTCAAGTATATAAAGAGTAAAAGACAGGCGAGAGTAGATATAGGACCCATAGAAAACAAAGCTGGAGAAATTGTAATGGGAGACAAGGAGATGGCAGAGGAACTGAATGAGTATTTTGCATCAGTCTTCACTGAGGAAGACATCAGCAGTATACCAGACAGTCAAGGGTGTCAGGGAAGAGAAGTGTGTGCAGTCACAATTACAACAGAGAAGGTACTCAGGGAGCTGAATGGTCTAAGGGTAGATAAATCTCCCAGACCAGATGGAATGCGCCCTCATGTTCTGAAGGAAGTAGGTGTAGAGATTGCGAAGGCTTTAGTAATGATCTTTCAAGAATCAATAGATTCTGGCATGGTTCCGGAGGACTGGAACATTGCAAATGTCACTCTGCTATTTAAGAAGGGTGCGAGGCAGCAAAAAGGAAATTATAGACCTGTTAGCCTGACATCGGTGGTTGGGAAGTTGCTGGAGACGATTGTCAAGGATGAGGTTACGGAGTACATGGAGGCACATGACAAGATAGGCCAAACTCAGCACGGTTTCCTTAAAGGAAAATCCTGCCTGACAAACCTATTGCAATTTTTTGAGGAAATTACAAGCAGGCGAGATAAAGGAGATTCAGTGGATGTTGTGTATTTGGATTTTCAGAAGGCATTTGACAAGGTGCCGCACATGAGGCTGCTAAGCAAGATAAGAGCCCATGGAATTACAGGAAAGTTACGAGCATGGATGGAGCATTGGCTGATTGGCAGGAAACAGAAAGTGGGAATAAAGGGATCCCATTCTGGTTGGCTGCCGGTTACCAGTGGTGTTCCGCAGGGGTCCGTGTTGGGGCCGCTTCTTTTTACGTTGTATATCAACGATTTGGATTATGGAATAAATGGCTTTGTGGCTAAGTTTGCCAATGATACAAAGATAGGTGGGGGGGCGGGTAGTGTTGAGGAAACGGAGAGTCTGCAGAGAGATTTGGATAGACTAGGAGAATGGGCAAAGAAGTGGCAAATGAAATACAATGTTGGAAAGTGTACGGTGATGCATTTTGGTAGAAGAAATAAACAGGCAGACTACTATTTAAATGGGGAGAAAATTCAAAATTCAGAGATGCAAAGGGACTTGGGAGTCCTCGGACAGGATACCCTAAAAGTTAAGCTCCAGGTTGAGTCGGTGGTAAAGAAGGCGAATGCAATGTTGGCATTCATTTCTAGAGGAATAGAATATAAGAGCCGGGATGTGATGTTTAGGCTCTATAAGGGATTGGTAAGACCTCACTTGGAGTACTGTGTGCAGTTTTGGGCTCCTTATTTAAGAAAGGATGTGCCGACTTTGGAGAGGGTTCAGATAAGATTCACTAGAATGATTCAAGGAATGAGAGGGTTAACGTATGAGGAATGTTTGATGGCTCTTGGGCTGTACTCCTTCGAGTTCAGAAGAATGAGGGGGGACCTCATAGAAACATTTCGAATGTTAAAAGGCCTGGACAGAGTAGATGTGGCAAAGTTGTTTCCCATGGTAGAGGAGTCTAGTACAAGAGGGCATGACTTCAGGATTGAAGGGCGCCCATTCAGAACAGAGATGCAGAGAAATTTTTTTAGCCAGAGAGTGGTGAATCTGTGGAATTTGTTGCCATGGGCGGCTGTGGAGGCAAAGTTATTGGGTGTATTTAAGGCAGAGATTGATAGGTATCTGAGTAGCCAGGGCATCAAAGGTTATGGCGAGAAGGTGGGGGAGTGGGGCTAAATGGGAGAATGAATCAGCTCATGATAGAATGGTGGAGCAGACTCGATGGGCCGAATGGCTGACTTCTGTTCCTTTTTCTTATGGTCTTATGGGTAACTATGTAAAGTAAACTACAATTAAATTAATAACTGATCAATCGACATATGGGTAAATAAATGATAAACCAACACAGCATATTTTGTTGCAAAAGATTATACTATGTTCCAAATTTTGGTTAGCTTTGAAATATAAATGCATCAGAAAACTGCTATGTAGTCTGTGGGGTATGTAGTGCACACACCTGTTGTTGCAGACACTAAGTCACACTCAAACTGCATGCTCATTATAATGAATAGCATAGACTGACATCATTGTCTGTGCTAATCCCTGGCAGTGCATCAACCGGTGAAGCCTGAAATCAACCACCTCCAATACAATTTAATACCAGGCAGCAGTTTTTAAAGCAAGAGTTCAACAGAGAGCAACATTAAAATGGCCAGCCTTGATTGTCCATCCCTTGAGAAGGTGATGGTGAACTTGTTGAACCTCAAGCTTTAGTACTGGTTCTTCTACAGCACTCTTAGATCTCATATTGTCTCACAACTTTGAAGGAGGCCATTCAGCCTATTGACTCTATGCCAGATCTTATAGGATTCCCAACAGTCCCATTCCTTGTATCCTATTCTTTCTCACATGACCTCAGGCAGGGAGTCTCAGCACTATGACACAGCGAAGATGAAGGAATGACATAGGACAATGATGAAGTGGACTGCTTGGTCCAGGATAGTCCTTGAACGTGAATGTATACTTTTCTCTAGTAAAGAGTCAAGGTCAAGGAGAGGTAGGGTGACCAAATAGCAAGAGTGAAAAATTGCAACGCTTCCTTTTAATGCTGAGTGACTGAAAACAAACTCAGCCAGCAATAAGATGTTATTGGTCAGTCAGAGAAGAGATTATACTGGAAGGTGATCTTCTGACTGGATCCAGAATCATCATACCAAAAAGATGCAAGGACCATTACTTCAAAACATATATGAAGGCCACATGATAAGCTGTGTCCTGTATTAATACATACTGTGTAGGCTAAAAGTAAAGAAATACACAACAAAACAATATGATGTCTATCACATAGGCCATTGAAGATTGGTAGTAAAAACATTTTAAAAAATACACACACAGAGGCTAGTCATTGTAGTCTCAGCTGATATGTGAGATATTGAGAAAGCAAGTGTGGGAAGCCTTGGTATCTTTACACATAACCAAAAAATACACAAATTTGGAGGCCTTTATGTTTTTTTTAAATCTTGGGTGCTCAATGAATACAGTGTGGTTCTGCAATGACCATTCTCTGTAGGACTAATCTGATCAATTAAAATTATTTAGAAGCTATAATGATAGTCATTCATAATTAGAGCACCACGTTATCAAAATCTATAAAAACCCCTTCTCCTCTGAAATTCCAAATTCATCATTCTATAACATTGCTTTCTTGGAAACCAGCTGTATCCCAACTCCAATCCCAGGTTTGCAATGCCTGGCCATATCTGCAGAGATGTGAGCTATACCTTCATAATTTTCATTAATGAGCTGAGCTTGTCAATATTCACCCTCTGACACTAAATTGCTGTTTTCGGATTTTATTCATGCATGCAGGGGAGATTTAAGAGATCAAGGGGTGAATGCTTGTCAGCCTGCAAAAAATCTCCTGATTCATATAGCTCCATTAAATTTATGAGCCCTCAATTGCACCACTCTCAGCAGCCATTACCAAAAGGAGGCAAGGGTGGAGATGGTGCAGTGCGAAGGAAGGGAGGTCAAGCTGAACAAAGCAGCTCTCACCTTCCCTCGTTTCTTTTCTTCCTTACACAGCCTTGCAGCAGCTTTGATGGCTCGCTGCTTCCTAGGATGCGAGAGGCAGCCAAAGGCACTTCTTTATTTGGGAGAATGGACAAGGGAACTCCAGGTTGTCACCATGTCAAATGATGGCAGTGAGTCAACAACAATGTAAACAGTAGTTGTCTCACAGGCCACACCACCCAGTATTCAGTTTGCAGAAGTGGCGATTCTGCACAGCACACTATTGCAAATAAGCATTAATTTTGATTGTGTTATTTATGCTGTGTTTGAAATCTTAGTTGTATCTAGCACCCTACTCAATTCTTCATATGCTTTTCATATCTAACATTCAGAAGATAAATTCTATTTTCATTTTTGATCACTTTTGTGAACTCACTCTAGTAATGAGCATTTTGTCCAAGCAGTATTGACCAATGAACAAATAATCCATTGGCTCTTGCTCTTAGTGTAATTAAAACTATTTATATTCTTGCTAAAATTAGTGATTCGGAATACAATCACAATATGCTTCTAATTTATTCTGAAGCAGAAAACAGACAGAAAAGGGTAAAACAAAGAGGACTTAATCTAGAAGCCTGTGGAAGTAACACAAGATTGGAAATGTGAATTTCTTGCTCATGACAACAAAAGATAAATTCCTTCTATTTGCAGTTGTGCACAACAGGCAGAAAGCTTTTTGTGCTGATTCTATAAACTGAAAACCATAACATCCACCGTATTTTTTATACCTTTTAACAAAGTCTTCAAAGAGGATACGATGAGAATATCCTTGTGCACGAATGCGTATTGTTTCCAAGATGCCAGTGTACCGCAGTTGAACCAATACTCTTTCTTCAAAAAACTTTTCTGCTTGTCTATCATCATTGGGTTTGATGCAACGGACAAAATGAGGCTGTCCAACCACCATTTTAGACAGGAGATCCATCAATGAATACTGTCAAATGTAAAAGTAATATCCACCTGAAGAATTGTTTGCTGACTGATCAACTGTGCTATTAGACAAACATACACTTAAAATGATCAGAACTGAAGAAACATTGTAACAATTTTTGGTGCAAATCACCTGATGCCAATAAGGAAAAGCTGGAGCAAAATAAATAAATCTTTACCATCTACCAGCATTCAAGAACATGTCAGTTCGATGCAACCTGCCCCCCTATAAAAATTACTAAAGGATTTTGACCTTTAAATGTCATGCTGCCGAGGCTTTAACCTCTACCAGATTTATCTAAACCTCTCCAAGATTATTTTCTTTTGGCAACATTACAAATTTTTCATTATTGTATTTTACAATTTAAAATATACATTTCATGATGTATCTGTAATTACATCTCTTTAATAAAATATTTCAGTCAAAATATTAAGAAATAGTTGGAGAATAGAACAAAAAAAACAAAAGCAGATGCACAGCATTAAGTTCTATATAATGGCCCACATCAGCCTTTGAACATAACAGTAAACTTCCCTCCCACCCCCAACAGCAAATGCATGCTCCCCTTTAAGCTCTTTGGTCTTACTAAAAATTTAGGTTCTTCAAATTAATGCAGTTTTGCTTTTAAGATAGCTGTTACTGAATTAATAATCTTACCCTAAAATAAGAAGCCACAGTTTGTCTTTTCATGTTTGTTGTTTCCTCGGGATGTCGCATAACTTCCATTGTATCAACCTGGTTACAGGACAGAAAAAAAGTCAGGAAAATGTAAATTAAAAAAAACACCTTCACCCCCTAGAACTATTATTTGCATTCAGGGTGATAAAATTAACAATAAAAAAATGCAGAGAATCAGCAACTGAGAGTCAATAAAAATAAAAGAAATCATAGGGTACTAGCTTAAAGGCATACTGTGTATATTAAACCAGAACTCAATTCATATTTTTACTATTAAAACCAACATAAAATTTGCCCTTAATATAAAATTCTGTCTTCAAAGTAGCCATATTAACCACACTCTATTAACATTTTGATGATGTTATATTTTTCAAACAACATATTTCATCAAATCTAATGAAGCACTAAAATGAATGTCTTCAGATTATGCTTACACTGCCATCATTAATACTGGTATGCACTGCTGTTCGCCATGTAAATATATTTAGAACATAGGTACGTGTTTGGTTTAGTGCATAATTTATTGTTATATCTTTCCATTTAGGCAAAAGAAAGAAATTTAGTTTATTTGTGAACTAATAACTTTTTTCCTGGGTAATTTCCAAACTATGCATATTCATGAATATACTACAAGTATAACTAACAGTTATGAGGAAATTACCTACATAAATACAAATTGAAAATGTTTCTTGTTAAATTTGGGAAATTTCACAATGTTGTGTTGGGGTGGTAGCAACACCCCAAACTACAAAGTGATAGCACTTAGCTGCATCTTGTGACTTCCTGCATGCCAAATTCCACAAGATGGCCCAAATGAAGCAAAATACTCTCCATACCTGCAGAGGTGATTAGAGAGTGAATCATCCCAAATTACTTGAAAATTTAATGACAGAGCCGAGGAACAGATCATCTGTTCATCATAAAAGGAGAGGAACAGAGCATAATTAAGGACATAAGGCAACAGGAGAAAAATACATAGAAATGGGCTTTTTATAAAATGTATGAATATACTCAAAGTTTAAAAATGTTTGCTATATTTTTTGAAAATGTGGGAATTATTCTGGAACTCGTACTGTTTTCAGCTTTCAAGCATGTAAAACTTGATGTACACAAATTAGTGATTTAAAGACAAATAGATAAAATAAATGGATATTTCATAATGCAAGTAAATTTAACCTTTAAGCATTAGCTATGAACATCAACTTTTCTCTGCAAATAGCAGATGACCAGTAACTGAGATGTTCAAAGCACATTGATATTAAGGTGCTTAACTCAAATATTCTTTGGCCAAAATATATACTAGAAAAAAAACGAAAGCTCATTTGTCTCATTAAAGCTGCTTTTGTTTCTAAAGTAATTCAAAAAGTAAAATGAAGCTTACACTCTACAATAATACATAAAATACAGAAAATGACAAAATTTGAATAACTTTTGATATAATTATTTTACCAAACTTCTATAAATTGGCAAGTAAAATTGTATTTTCATGCAAGGCATACTCAAAATTGATAGGATGATTGAAATATTGACTTGGAGCTGGAATACTAGAAATGGATGTCTTGATGCTACAAACACTGGTAACTCCCAATGGATACCAATCTGCAGCTGAAAGAGAATTCAGATTTGAGTTTGCCTTCCAGAAGTTTATAGGTTGTTTCTTTATTTATTTCTCTATCCTTTGATTATAACTGCATTGATCATTTAGATGTTCAAATAGATTTCACCTGTAACAAAAATTTTCAACCAAAATCCAAATTCATGGCCCTCATTGTCATAATGATGAAGCCACTTGGCAAAGAGAGGAGTTGATTGATAAAATATCAGTCAGCTGACAGAGAGAGTAGGCCCTGCAACAGCCAGGACCTCCTGGTGGCCAACCACTTGGATTCCACATCCCATTCCCATACTGACTTGTCTGTCCATGGCCTCCTCTGCTGCCACGTTGAGGCCATGCACAGGTTGGAAGAACAACACCTCATATTCTGCCTTGGGAGTCTCCAACCTGATGGCCTTAACATCGATTTCTCTGACTTCCAGTAACCCCAGCCCTTCTTATTCTCCCCCACCCCCCCCAAACTCCTTTGTCTTCCCTTATTGCTATGGCTCCCTTCCCCTGCCTTGATGACCTGCCGATCTCATTTCTTCCCTTCCCCCATCCTTTATTCCATGGTCCACTGCTCTCTCCTACTGGATTCCTTCTTCTTCAGCCCTTTGCCTCTTCTACCTATCATATTACATCTTCTCCCCCTCCCACTACCTTCCCCCTCTCACCTGGACTCGCCTATCACCTGAACTCGCTTATCACCTGAACTCAACTATTCCCTGCCTGTTTGTACTCCTCCCTCTCCCCCTACCTTCTTATTCCGGCTTCTGCCCTCTTCCTTTCCAATCCTAATGAAGGACCTCAGCCCAAAACATCGGCTGTTTATTTCCCTTCATGGATGCTGCCTGACCTGCTGAGTTCCTCCAGCACTAATTGTGTATTGCTCCAGATTACAACATCTGCAGAATTTCTTATGTCTCAGTAAACTTGTGCAGTATTGAGAGAACACATTCATGGTTTAGATTTTGGCCCATCATTCATATTCAATGGAAAGGAGACTTGGAGACCATGAATGGGAGTTGGACAAAAGGATTGAAGTCCTAGAGAGTGCAATTAATGGTTTGGACAGGGTGGGGTCTATAATCATGGGCACGTCTAGGGTTAGAAGATACTGGTGTGGTGGCAATAGTGGTGAGACACAGAAGCAAAGTTTGGGTCCTTTGAAGCTTGGTCAGTAGTAGCACTCCTGCTCCTTCTAGTTCCATGTTCAGTTAAACTGTCCTTCCTTGGAAGATAAACTTTGGGGTCAGGTTGCCTGAATGTAGCTTGCCTTGATGTTGGGTAAACAAATGTTGGAGCAGGGACATCTAGCAGAATTTAGGCTTGCTATCTACATTTACAGAGGAGCTGTTGCTTGCTTCATTTGTAGATATAGCCTTGTAGATCCATACCAAATGTGGTTCAGTGCACACTTCTGATTCAATGTATGTTGAACTTTCTGCCTGCAGTTTTAGTAGGGTAAGTGTATCTTAATAAATGATCTGGGTCTGTTTGTCAAGGAGTATTCATAAAAACGACCTTAAAAATTAATAATGAAACTGAACCTTGTAAACTCAATACTATCCAAAGAATAATAATGTTTTTTTCATGCTGTACATGATTAGTAAGAGGACTACAGAACCACAGATTTTGTGCTCCTTACAATGTATAAATTATCTTATAATGAATGTCACCTTGTTGCCATTCTTACCTTCAGCAAGTATTTAGGAGACTGTATGTGAAACATAAATAGAATAAAAATGGTCAACAATAAATCAAGAAGATAGATTTCATTCAAGAAATAGAGCAAGAGAGTATTAGCATTGTAAGATTAAAACAGAAGGATGATAATTTCCATAATAATGATCTCAAGGCATTTCAAACCCTCTTATCATACAACTTTTCATTTGTATTCTTATTTTCTCATAGCATTTATAATTTGCACTGAGAAGTACATTGGAGTAAACTTCTGTAAATATAAACACCATATCCCAATAAAAATCTGCATTGGGACATAACATCAAAGCATCTGAACTCATCACATGATCAAATAAATACCAGATTTTCTGATTAAAACTGGAGTGAGGTTCATTATTTAGTCTCTCACATCATAGTGTGAATGCAATCACCAAGGAGGTTTTTTTAAAGATCACACTTATTTCTCACAGCTTGTATTCTTTTTCTTGAAATCTTAGAAATAATTCTGGACATCATAATATTATCATGAGCTACAATTTGTTTTTAAACATCAAGCTAAATAGGACCTGTTCGATGAAAAGGTTATAGCTAAATGTTTGCTGTTTTAGTGTATGTACATATTGGTTTTGCGCTGGCTGTGTTCATTGATTGGCTTAACTTCAGTTGTTTTCTTTGAAGATATAGTAGCTAGAGGGATAGGTACAAGTCCTGGTGACTCACATCATAGGATGCAAATGAAGAACACAAAAACTAAAAGCTTTGATGTAAATGTAAATGCAAAATGCATGTGAAATACAGTTGATGATAGGCAATTAAAACTGATCAATTATAAACTTTAGTTTTAACTACTTAGAATTTTCATTCCAGTTGGATCAACTGTTAGTTAACAATTTCAGTGTATTGCATCTTAGTGCACAACTGAAAAGACCAGAGAAATCAATGTCACCAATGTCTCTATTAATAAACTACTCCCATAAAGCCATTTTACAGATTCCAAATTCATACATGGGACAAAAACAAATTGTACAAAAAAATAAAAAGGAATAATGCCCAAGCATCATTATCAAAATGGGTTTATTAAACAAGTTGTACGTTGTTTATCTCACAAACCTAATTAAAAATAATTTCCTATTTTAAATAGCCATTTATAAAACAAACAAACAAACCTTATTCCGGCTTGCATGTAGTTGTGGAGGTAATGACCTGGATGCTGCACTTATCCTTGCTCTTGACTGTGCTAAGTTACCTGGGAGAGGGAAATATGTAACATGTTAAATAACCGTGTGTAAATCATTCAGGATATGTCAAAGTGTTACTAAGTCTAGCACAAGATGTCCAAATGTTTTTGCTGGCTACATCTTCAGAGGCTAAACTGTGATTAATAGCAATGAAAGGAGCCTTTGAAGAAGGATTGGTGACATCAAAGTCTTAATCCATGGGTGGCAGGATTTTTTTTAATTGAGTGGGAAGCATTTTAATGCACTTCAGCAGATTTAAACCATGAATAAACAACAGGCCATAGCAGATATTCCACACACCTTTCAGCAAATACTAAAACCGAGATATAATTCTCAATTTAAATATGCACAATGTGATAGCAGCAGGATGAACTTTAAAAGAATATTTTGAGAATCATGCAACAGGTGACATCAACATTCCTTCACTGTATGTTTGATAGGATTTAGTAAAATAATAAAGTTGATTTCACAATGTTTCCATAGCATTTCTTATCATATGTTGTCAAAATAATATTAGTACACATGACAAAATGAATTCAGATGTGGCTTCACTAGTGATTTAGTTGGAATTTTCTTTAATGGAAGCATTAAATAAACATTTATGAGGATGAATCTTATTGGATCACTTCCACTGCTTTGACATTCCACCTGTGGTCTACCAATACTTACCTAAAACAGATGTGGAAGGATGACCTTACTGGCTTGAAGCATCTCAGACTTCAGCAGTATGACTTGAGCAGTGGCAAGGCTTTCAATAGTGCACAGTAAAAACTCTGCCCATGAAATGCCTGAAAATTCTGACAATCAGGAAGGCCCAGCTTCCAGCTTTACCAGCTGCAAGAACTGTGAGGGCTTTTAACATTCTTTTAAATATCTCTAACATTCAAACACATTTTAAAACTATTCACAGTCAAATATATAATTCAAAGAGTTAAAGTTATAATATTTTGAAAATTAAATATTGAAGTTAGATAAAAATAATTAAAAAGTAACAATTAGTTAAAAATATTTGACTGAACAGTAATAACAGTTAATTGAATTCAATGATGATGATTTGGACACTGTACCAGAACTAACCAGTCTCAGGATCCAAGAGGTGATTTCCCCAGTGTAAATGCTGAGGTAGTAAGCAAAGTGGAGCTCTGCTGCTGCAACAGATGTGGTGCCATCTGCCATTCGACAAGTTTGGGACCTCCGTATTTGAAAATGCATGTGTGGAAGTCCAACCTTGCTGCCATTTAAAAGAATAAACACTAGCTTTTCTGTGCACCCCATTACCTTAAATGGTGCCTATTGCTTTTATCCTTTAGTGGGGATCTCTGCATTAAAATCCCCACATGATTGTCATTTATTGTGGAAAACAAAATAAACTTACCACGTGCTGAATGCCATAGACATTAGCTCTCCAAAACAATACCAAACTTGCTGATATGTTATATAACCAACTGCTGTGCGGAATGTGTTTTTGTCTAAATATCTCAAAATCTGACAATAAGCAATTACCAGCACTGTAGTTAAGGATATAAATTCATAAACCTTCATTTTTTTTTAAACTTTACTGAGAGCTTCTTCTTTAGCTTGATGATCTATTCAATGCCTTAAGTTCTTAGATATCAAGATTTTTGCACAATTGTGTACAAACAACAGAGTGAGGATGTGCACATCTTCCACTCATTTCTGGCACCCAGAAACATTAAGTTAATTTGGTGCATGAAGGTACCAACAGAAGTTGTAACTTTCCTCTGCATAAATTTCTAACAAATGTTTGCAGGCACAGTTAATTTGAATCTATATTCCTTGTGCACCCTGGAAAGGTTTCAGATGACTTTCTGATGAGAATTAATTACAACTCATTATGATATGTAAGTATCCTTGAAAATAGCTCGAGAAAGAATCAGGTCACAGCATGGAATTGTACAAATTGTAGCAGTTAAAAGGCAAAGTTGCAACCAAAATTTTTATTTTGTATTTGGATATGCAAAAATAGGATCAGTTAAATATTAAAATCTGAATACTTCTATTGTGACATTATCATTTGATTATTAGCAGAGTTGAAAAGATTGAATATTATTTGTTATGAATACATTTTCATTCCAAACACAATTCAAATTGTCATTTTTCTTAGCAAGTTTCCAAAAAAAATTACTGTACTCAGCAGATTTTGACCAAAAGAGCAAATTAGTCTTTGTTAATTTTGGAAATGAATACTGCATATCAATGAAATAGCATGCCCATCATATAACATTTTGTCCAGTGAATATGTACAATAGTGCAACCTGTGGTATATGAATGTTACTGGAATGATATCAACAAACTCTGGTAGATTCAGTACAACATATAAAGTGGATGCTATAAACACATCTTTTAACATTAAAGTTTTTTTTGAAACCAAAAATACAAATTGAAAGAGCAATATACTTTATGCTGCTTCTTGGTAACCAAGTTACCTACAAAATAATTTTCCATAACTGGAAATCTGATAAATACATATTAAGTTTGGATGTAGTTTAATACTATGCAATTTTATTTTCTTTATTACTCCTGCTAATTTAGTTAAACCAAACTATTTCACTGCAATAAAGCACGATGTTCTATTGCTGTACCACAACTGCTGAAGGACCCCTGCCGGTTTAGCTGTTGAATTGCATGATAAGCTCCAGAAACCCTTTGTTCTCAATAGCAAAGCATTATCTGAATAATCAATTTTTGGATCTTGGAAAGTATTAGCTTCCTCAGAGAGTAACTGAAGAGGTTAAAAAGAACTATGCAGCCAAGTAATCAAACTGTACTGCTGTACTTAATAGTTTTATATAATAACACAAGGTAAAATTACAATGATCTGAAGACATATACTACAAACACAACAGATTTAAAGACACAAATAAACAGCATTAGATGGCATAAGGAACTCTGTACAGTAAAATACTGCAGGTTCTGAACAACAGGCAAGTTTAAAGGAATGCCTTAACAGAAATAAAGAGGCAAACAGCTATAGCAAGGAAACTCTACAGATTAGTGTATTTGCAGATGAACTCACAGTTACCATTGGTGATGTGAATATATTGCAGACAGGGTTACAAAATGGAAGGAGGCCATTCTGCCCATCAAGTCTATAACAGTTCCATGTAATAGCAATCCAGCTGGTCCCACACAGCCTCTCACGATCACCCTGCAATATTTTTTTCCAGATACTTATCAGGCTCCCCTTTGATGCTACAATTGAATCTGTATCCATTACCACTCCTGGAAGTAAATAAAAGCTTCCCTTCATCTTCCTTTTGGTACTTTTGCCGGTCGCCTTTATTCTATGTCTCTTAGTTCTTGACCCCTCTGCCGATGAGAACAGTTTCTCTCTATGTACTCTGCCTATATCTTATGTGATTTTAAATACCTCAATCAGATTCCCTTGCAACATTTTCCGCTCTGTCTATCCACATAATTGAAATCCCTCATCTCTGGAATCACTTTAGTAAATCTCTTCTGCATCCCCTCTAAAGCCTTTACATCTTTTCTACAGTAGGGCACTCAGAACTGGACACAATGCCACCCGTGGCTGAACCAATGGTTTATAAAGCCCAGCATCACATATGCTTTTTAACCATTTTCTCAACCCACCCAGCCACTTTTAACTATCTGCCGATATCCCCAGAACTCTCCATTCTAGTATCCCATATTGAATTGTGCTTTCTGGTTTGTGTATTTCAGGAATAATGAGAGGCCAAAAACAGAGAATTAAAAGGCTAGATGAAATTTAAAGGATTGGCAAGGATAACACTACAGAGGGCTAAAATTTTAAAACTTAGGTACTGTTTAACCAAGAGCTATTGCAAGTTAGCAAGTACAAGGAAGATGGTGAATGGGACGGTGTAAGAAAGGAAACAGGCAGGAACCATGGGTGGAAATAGATAGTCTTAATGATGGCACAAACACAAGGGTCTGAAGCTTATCTAAGTTCAAACACAACAAAGTTGCGAACAGTTTAGTTCATTTTCTGGAAAGAGATGAAGTTGGTGGCTGTGATGGCATATTTCTGCTTGCCCAATGCAGGACTTCAGGAATTAAGTTTTACAAGTTGCAGACAAAGAAAGTGTTAAGAGAGGTGGTAGTGAGGTAAAGCTAGTCGTCATCAGTGAAAACTGACCTTGTGTCTTTAAATGATGTTGCCAAGGGCATAATTTTAAATTAAAGCTCAAATTAGGTTTATTAAAAATAATTTTAGCTTTCCTGATATAGTATTATGACCTTTACTTTAACACCATATTTTTCCTTTGCATCAAGGTAAATTTGAAGTCACATATTCTGCAAATTTGAATGAAAGCCAAGTCTCTGTCTAGAAATTAAAAAAAACTCCTGGCTGAGAATCAAACATATGAAAAATGATTAAAACATTACAATATATCCCATAATTGTCCCCAAAATTGTGTTCCCCCACCCTTCTCCATTGCAGTGCAGTTCTGCAACATGTTTAATTAAGCAGTTAAATTCAACATTTTAGTCAAGCATGGTCTGATTTTTAACTGAGATAAATTTCTCATGCCCTATCCAATGAGTTCGCTCATAAAATCTCTGCTTCAAACTAACAAACTTTTCTCATTGTTTAAATTAGAATTATTACTTTAACTTCTCCTGTTGCTGATATCATTGTAAAATTCAAATCTGTAAATGCAAATATATTTTTAGAATGATAATAACTTTAATCCCTCTATTCTTTGCAGGCACCCTCTGCTGATCCAGAACTATGCTCTTTCTGGACTGCCTATGCTGCTTGTCAACTTTAATGTTTCTTTATTACTTCTCAGTTTCTGTCCTCACCCAAGATTTCTAAAATTCTGTGAACTTCTGACTCTGATTCCTCAGCAGATCCTGAAGCATTCCACAACTAATTTTTGTGAAAGTTGCATCTCATTTGCACTTATATTCCTGGGAGAATAGGATAGTGAACAACATTACTTGTTAGTCTACTATCCTCTTGTTTGTTCACTCAATGTACCTTATACTTTTGTCATCCAACACCAAATTGAGTATTCTCTTAAAATCTTACTTCCTGTTCCCCCAGTGCCCTGATCTAATGTGTGTCCTCTTTTGTTAAAATCTTTCCACTTTATGGTCTTGGACTCCCTTTACTCTCACACCAAATGCTTCTTGTTGTAACTCCAAAGACCCTAACCTTCACTCACGACAAGGTTCTCTACCCTCCAACTGTAAAGGATTTCCTGGTCCTTTCTACCTTTACTCGTGTTCTTAACATCGTGTCCTGGTTAACTGCCTATTTCTCCTTAAAACATTGACCACCAAGATCTCCATTACAGCACAACTCTCCCAGATCATCTCTTCTTTTCCTATTATTTTGTCTTGACCATCCAAGAATCTCCATTATACATCCACTTGACAAAATTTAAACATTTTCTTATCCTCACAACCATCCCAATGTTCTTTGAATAAGTCTGTTTCCAGAACTTAGCAAGTATTTCTTCTTCAGGGAATATCACTGCATGAATACCCAAACCTTGCACAAAGAAGCCAGCCATAATGATAATAATTCAGACTCTGCAAATTGGGAATTAGTTGTCAGAAGCACAGATTTAATTGCTATCAACTCCTTAGTGCTTCAGCGAATGGCAGCCACACTGATTCAGTAACAACACTCATCTGGTTGATCAGTGTGGGAGTATGAACTACAATGATATCACTGGTAAGCAAATATCTGACTGACTAGATATTTCCTCTGTGGGACCACCAAGGAAATAACTAGCAAGTTAGAGATTTTCTCACCAACTATGGTGTAGCTCATATGTGCACATTGATTTACTAGATAAAATGTTGTTGCTGAATCAGTGGGGCTGCCATTGGCTGAAGCATTGAGGAATTGTTGGGAAGACAAATGGGAGCTAAAGAGTGAATGCATTATTTCCTCTCACCAGGAGAATGGAAAAATGAACACCCTTAGTTGAGAAACTTGTGAATCCAGATCACAGTGGTCTTGTGTTTTTTAGTAAACAATTATAAGTTATTGGTATTAACTCAGATATTAACTTCCCAAGCAAGTTAGTATACAAATGAGAAGAATCAGTAATTCTCATCTGCAACATAACGCAGGAAGCTTCTCACAGAGTAGAAAATATCTAGGAGACTGTACCACTATGGATGATTTTTGTAGTATCAAATTACCAGGATCAGCTTCCAAGAACAGAAGTACTTCTTTTCCTAACAAGAATGCCTAAAATGCATGGGACATCAAACATTGACTGGACTTTCTACATCTGGTTTGGACCCATCCTTCTACATTGATAATAACTGATAATTCCTTGAGCCTATTCATATTTGTGTTGCAAGGAAATGTGCATAAGATGATTTTGATTTGTACATAACATAATCAAATAAACAGAACAGTAATGCCGTTACACAAATCTGCAAGGTTCAAAGCATTTTGAGAGATCTAGCCTTATTTAAGGGTTACAGGGTCCTAAACTCCACTGCAGTTCACCAACATTGGAAGAGTGGGAAACCTTGAAGATGAACCAGCATCAGGTTGGCACTGTTTTTGTGGTGGCAGGTGCAGCACTTCTGCTTTTCCTCACCCATCAAAAACTTTCTGGTCTACTTCATGACTGCATTTCATGAATGCCTCAACCTAGAAAGGATAGGCAGAAACATTCTCAGTTGTGATGAAAGATCTTCAAAATGTTACCTTCATTTCTCTTTTCATGAATTTGCCTGACCTGCTGAGTGCTTCTAGCATTTCCTGTTTCTACTTTAGATTTCCAGCATCTGTAGTTTTGTTTTGATTTTCAGCAAGCAGAAGGTGCTTAGTGCACTCTCTATCGATTTATACCTGTAAATTAAAGTAGAACCCAAGCTTAAATAGTTGACATGTATGCATCTTTCCACTTCAAAGACAATTAAAAATTATATCATATAAATTTTGAGCACAAGATGGCCAGTTAAGGGACCATTGGGTTTTTCAGTGGCACAGCCAAGTGGATGTTGAAAATTGTTTCCATCATCTCTCTGGAGAGTGACATTGAGACAATTGCTTTAAGCCGTTCTCTAATACCAATACTGAGGAGCTTCAGATTTGGGAATAATCACCTATGCCATTGGTAAAGACAAGGTAACAAAGCTGGTGGCTATGGAAAAGTCTTTCCAGGTGTATTTCATAGGGCTTTGTTTTCAATAGTCCTCTACTCTCTTTACTGGTCGTCTGACGTGTATTGTAGCGGCTGCTACCGCGGAATGAACACAAGACGCGAGTCATAGAGTTTCAGAACAGAACTGGTTTATTTTCCCGCCTTGCGTGGGCCTTTTAAGGGAGACTGTTCCCGCCCAATGCAACCGGCAATGATGTATATGCTACGTCATCAAATCTTGCCCGCGCGTGGGTTCTCCCCATCGCTCGGGGAAGACGAAGACCAGCCACCATTTTGGGCCTCACCGCTCCGACGCCATGCGACTCGACTGCCGAGCCGGTTCGCTTACCCGGACGGTGAGTCACTACACAACCCCCCCCCCCAAGAACCGGTGATACAGTCTCCAAGGTCCGCGGGCTGTACCGGCCGCTGCTTAGGGGGTCGGCCTCTGCGTCGCGGCGTTGAAACCTCGACCGGTTGTTGCAGATCTAAATGGGCCGGTTTGAGGTGGTCCGTCGTGAAAACCTGTTCCCTGCCCCCAACATCCAAAATAAAGGTGGATCCATTATTCCTGATGATTCGGAACGGTCCCTCATATGGTCGTTGCAATGGCACCCAAGCTGTGCCCCTGCGAATGAAAACAAACTTACAGTCTCGTAGTTCCTTGGGCTGACAGGATGGGGCTTGACCGTGCCGCGAGATGGGGATCGGGGCCAAGTTGCCGAGCTTCTCGCGCAGTCTTTGTAGGACTGCTGGGGGTTGTTCCCCTTGGTCTCGAAGGGCAGGTATGAAATCCCCTGGGACAACTAGGGGCGCCCCGTACACAAGCTCAGCTGACAAAGCGCGGAGGTCTTCTTTGGGGGCAGTGCGTATGCCGAGCAGGACCCAAGGTAGTTCGTCAACCCAGTTAGGACCCCTCAGGTGGGCCATCAAGGCTGATTTCAGATGGCGGTGAAAACGTTCCACTAACCCGTTTGATTGAGGGTGGTAGGCCGTGGTGGTGTGCAGCTGCGTCCCCAGCATGTTCGCTAATGCAGACCAGAGACTGGAGGTAAATTGTGTGCCTCTGTCAGAAGTGATGTGAGCTGGAACACCAAAACGTGAGATCCAAGTTGTGAGCAGCACCCGGGCACAGGAATCAGTCGTGATGTCAGATAGAGGGGTTGCCTCTGGCCACCTCGTGAACTGGTCCACGATGGTAAGGAGGTACTGAGCCCCTCTTGAAACCGGCAGAGGGCCTACGAGGTCGACTTGGATGTGGTCGAACCTTCTACGGGTAGGCTCGAATTGCTGTGGCGGAACCTTGGTGTGTCGTTGGATTTTCGATGTCTGGCAGTGCTGACAATTCCTGGCCCACTCTCTGACCTGTCTGCGCAGGCCATGCCAGATGAACTTGCTGGCGACCAGCTGGACAGTGGATCTGATGGACGGGTGCGCCAACCCATGTATCAAATCGAAAACGCGTTTCCGCCAGGCTGCAGGAACTATAGGGCGGGGCTGACCTGCTGCGATGTCGCAAAGGAGGGTCTGCTGACCAGGACCAACCAAGAAATCTTGGAGCTGCAGGCCCGAGATTGCGGTTTTGTAGCTGGGCAGTTCGTCGTCGGCTTGCTGTGCGGCAGCCAGGGCCTTGTAGTCGATACCCAGGGACAAGCTGTGGATGGTTAGTCTGGAAAGTGCGTCAGCAACGACATTGTCCTTCCCAGAGACATGTTGGACATCCGTTGTGAATTCGGAAATATAGGACAAATGTCTCTGCTGACGAGCTGACCAGGGATCAGAGGCTTTGGAGAAGGCGAAGGACAAAGGCTTATGGTCGGTGAAGGTGGTGAAAGGTCTGCCTTCCAAAAAGTACGGAAATGCCGGACCGCCAGGTACAGCGCTAGAAGTTCCCGATCAAAAGTGCTGTATTTCAGCTTGGGTGGTCTAAGGTGCCTGCTGAAAAATGCTAAGGGTTGCCAACTGCCTTCGATTAGTTGTTCCAGTACCCCACCAACCGCGGTGTTGGATGCGTCCACCGTAAGGGCGGTTGGGACGTCTGTCCTAGGGTGTCCAAGCATCATGGCGTTTGCTAGGGCGTCCTTGGCCTTAACAAAGGCAGCCGCAGCCTCGTCGTTCCAGGCGATGTCCTTGCCCTTACCAGCCATCAGCGCGAACAAAGGGCGCAGGATACGGGCTGCTGCAGGGATGAACCGATGGTAAAAGTTGACCATCCCCAGGAATTCCTGTAGGCCTTTGACCGTGCTGGGGCAGGCAATATGGCGCATAGCATCCACCTTGGCAGGTAGGGGTGTTGCTCCGTCGCTGGTGATTCTGTGGCCGAGGAAATCGATAGAGTCAAGCCCGAATTGGCACTTGGCCGGGTTGATTGTGAGGCCGAAATCACAGAGACGGGAATAGAGCTGGAGGAGGTGGGAAAGGTGTTCTTGGCGGTCACGGCTGGCGATTAGTATGTCATCTAAGTCCAGGTCTCGGCCTACCGCGTCCATCAGCCGCTGGAAGGTCTGCGCGGCGTTAAGGCCGAATGGCATTGGAAGGAATTCGAAAAGGCCGAATGGGGTGATAATTGCAGTTTTGGGGACGTCATCCGGATGGACCGGGATTTGGTGGTATCCCCGAATGAGGTCCACTTTGGAAAAGATGCGGGCCCCATGTAGGTTCACTGCGAAGTCCTGGATGTGAGGGATGGGATAGCGGTCCGGGGTGGTGGCGTCATTCAGCCTGCGGTAGTCGCCGCAGGGCCTCCACCTGCCGGTGGCTTTGGGGACCATGTGCAGGGGGGAGGCCCAGGGGCTGTCTGACCTGTGAACAATCCCCAGCTCCTCCATGCAATGGAACTCTTCCTTTGCCAGGCGGAGCTTGTCTGGAGGTAGGCGTCGAGCTCGGGCATGAAGTGGTGCCCTGTGGTAATGATGTGGTGTTGGACCCCGTGTTTGGGCATAGAATTCGTAAACTGAGGTGCCAAAACTGATGGGAATTCGGCTAGGAGCTTGGTGAACCCATTGCCGGACAGGAAAATGGAGTCCAAGCACGGGGCTGGTAGGCTGGTTTCTCTCAGGGGGTAGGTCTGGAAGGTTGTGGAGTGGACTAGCCGTTTCCCTCGCAGGTCGACTAACAGGTTGTGGGCCCGAAGGAAATCGGCTCCTAGGAGTGGTCGGGCGACGGTGGCAAGGGTGAAAGTCCAGGTGAAACGGCTGCCGCCGAATTGTAACTGAAGTGTACGGGTACCGAAAGTCCGTATCGTTGTGCCGTTTGCGGCATTGAGTACCGGACCTTGTTGCCTGTTACGAGTGTCGCGGCCGGTTGGGGGCAAAATAGTGACCTCTGCTCCAGTATCGACGAGGAAACGCCTCCCGGACTGCTTATCCCGAACGAATAGGAGGCTTCGTTGGTGGCCAGCCGCCGTAGCTGTTAGCGGCGGCTGGCACTGGTGTTTCCCTGACTTGCAGGGTGGGCGGCATCGACGGGCCTCCGCGCCCCACCTCTGATGGTAGAAACACAATTGGTTGGCAGTGTCATCATCTGTGTTTCTGGGGTGTGATCGCCCGGTTGCTGGGACTGGTTCAGGCGTTGGGCTCGCGGCCTGGCGATTTGGCTGACGGACAAACTGCGCTCGCGTTTGACCTTCCACAGGACGTCTGCCCGGGCAGCCACCTCACGAGGGTTGCTGAAATCAGCGTCAGCCAACAGCAGGTGAATGTCATCGGGTAGTTGTTCGAGGAAGGCCTGTTCGAACATTAGGCAGGGCTTGTGCCCCTCGGCCAATACCAGCATCCCATTCATTAGCGCAGATGGGGATCTGTCCCCCAGGCCATCGAGATGAAGCAGGCAGGTGGTGTGCTGATGATAGGAGAGGCCGAAGGTCCGAATCAGAAGGTCTTTGAAAGCTGGGTACTTATGTTCCTCCGGAGGGGACTGGATGAAATCACTGACCTGGGCGGCTGTCTCCTGGTCCAGAGAGCTGACCACATGGTAGTACTTTGTGGAGTCGGAGGTGATCTGCCAAAGGTGGGATTGCGCTTCGGCCTGGTCAAACCAGACGCTGGGACGAAGCATCCAAAAGGTGGGCAGCATGAGTACCACTGCGTTGGATGCTGCGTTGCTGTCCATTGTGCAGGTCCAAAATCCATTTGGACCGTCGGGGTCACCAATGTAGCAGCTGCTACCGCGGAATGAACACAAGACACGAGTCGTAGAGTTTCAGAACAGAACTGGTTTATTTTCCCGCCTTGCGCGGGCCTTTTAAGGGAGACTGTTCCCGCCCATTGCAACTGGCAATGACGTATATGCTACGTCATCAAGTCTTTACCGCGCGTGGGTTCTCCCCGTCGCTCGGGGAAGACGAAGGCCCGCTGCCATCTTGGGCCTCGCCGTTCCGACGCCGTGCGACCCGACTGCCGAGCCGGTTCACTTACCCGGACGGTGAGTTGCTACGGTATCATATTTCAAAATGCCATTACCGTCTGTTATTCTATTCTCCAAGGTATGATGAAGGTACTCAAGTGAAGAATAATGCAATGAGATCATTTATGAAGACAATACTTAACCATCAGAACTGCATTGTATTACACTGTTCTCCACTGGCCTTGGAGCTGCTCTCTTAGTTGCTTTTGCTTCCTGTAAATAATGAGGATATTTGCCTTTGTTTACTGATTGTTTGATAAGACACTACATGGATTTAAATTTCTTTCTTTCCCATGTCTGATTTGACTGCAGCAATAATGAAAATAAAATAAAATAAGTTGATTACTGTAGTCATGTAAACTCAGTACGAGTATTGTAAATTACTGACATGAGTTATTCACACTATTTATACTATGATCTGAACTTTCTACATAATTTGTGTTTTAGGTGAAGGAAATGCAGGCAAATGAAATTAGTATGAAACGATTACATGGATAGACTGGGCTGTCTCTCAGGTAGAAAGCTATTGATGGCTATGACTTTCCTTGAATTGCAGCACACTAGCGCAGTAGTTAGCTCTGCTGCTTCACAGCTCCAGTAACCTGAATTCAATACAGACCTTAGATGGTACTTTTGAAGTTAGCACTTTCTCTCCATGACCACATTGGTTTCCCCTGCTTGCTCAATTTTCCCTCCATATCTCAAAAGCACGTTGACTGGTAGGTTAATTGGTTTCTATAAATTGCCTCTAGTGTAGCTGAGTGATGCGAGAATTGGAGTGGTGTTGATAGGCATACGAAAGGGAACATGTTAGGGGGAAGCAAGTGAAAGAACAGGAATGCTGTGGGAGCTGACCTCGACTCAATGGGCTAAATATGAGAAATATGAAAATGTGAAAGGCCATTCACCAGTGCAATTGCATTGAGTCTAGCTCCTTAAGGTATTAGGACTATGTTGGAGGAGAAAAGTCACAATCTCCAGATATGTCATAGATCATTTCATAAGATTGCTTGAAAGCCAAGAAAATGTCTCTTATTGCACAGTACAGCCAACGTTATATTTTGATACCAGTGCGTGCATGCAAGTGGAACTTCTTATGGGTGAAGTGTATCTAAATACAGAATAAATTTCAATTTTTCAAATTTACAATTTCAAAGTTGAAAGTATCCTGACTGGTTGCATCATGGTCTGGTATGGTACAAGTTACATATACAAGAAGATTTACGAGAATGTTGTCAGGACTTGAGGGCCTGAGTTACAGGGAGAGGTGTGGCAGGCTCGGGTGTCATTTCTTTGAGTGTTGGAGACTGAGGGGTGACCTTAAAGAGATGCATAAAACCAGGAAGGGCACAGATAAGGCGAATGTACACAGTTTTTCCCCAGGGGAAGGGAATTAAAAACTAGAGGGCATAGGTTTAAGGTGAGAGGGGCAAGATTGAAAAGGTTCACACACAGGGTGATGTGTATATTGAACGAGCTGTCAGAGAAAGCCACTTGAGGCAGGTACATTAACAACATTTAGAAGACATTTGGACAGGAAAATGGATAGGAAAGGTTAAGAGGGATATGGGCCAAATCTGGGCAAATAGGACTAGCTTAGATGGGCAGGCATGTATGAGTTGGGCCAAAAGCCTGTTTCTCTGCTGTATTACTCTATGACTCTATGACATGGGAGATAGATTTGTAGTCATAAAAGGCACCAAACAGTACCAGGTGGAACAACACTACAGCTCATAGAGCTAATGCCTCACAGCTGCAGCAACCCAGGTTCAATCATGACGTTTAGTGTGCCTCTGTGGAGTTTGCACATACTCCTTGTGACCGCGTAGATTTTCTCTGGATGCTCTGGTTTCTTCCCACATCCCAGAGACTTAACTGGCCACTGTGAATTGCTCCTAACATGTAGGTGTGTGGCAGAACCTGGATGGAGTCAATAGAATGTGGGGAGAAGAAAATGGGATCAGTATAGATAGGTGCCCCGATAGTCAGCACGGACTTAGTGGACTGAAGGGCATGTTTCCGTGCTGTATATGACTCTATGGGAAAGAGCAGGATTAAGGGAATGACTTAAAAAATTAGCACTGATTCAATTAAAAGACCGAACAAGGGATGTTATGGTGAAGTTGTATAAGACATTGGTGAGGCCAAATTTGGCGTGTTGTGTGCAGTTCTGGTCACCTAACTATAGGAAGGATATCAGTAAGATTGAAAGAGTGCAGAGAAGATTTACTGGAGTGTTGTTGAGTCTTCAAGAGTTGAGTTACAGGGAAAGATTGAACAGGTTAGGACTTTATTCCTTGAAGCGCAGAAGAATGAGGGGAGATTTGATAGAGGTTTATAAAATTATGAGGGGTATAGACAGAGTAAATGCGAGTAGGCTCTTTCCACCTAGGTTAGGAGAGATAAGTACGAGAGGACATGGCTTTAGGGTGAAAGGGGAAAGATTTAGGGGGAACTTCTTCACTTAGAGAGTGGTGGCAGTGTGGAATGAGCTGCCATCTGACATGGTAAATGCTGGCTCACTCTTAAGCTTTTAGAATAAATTGGATAGATACATGGATGGGAGCGGTCTGGAGGGTTATGGACTGGGTGCAGGTCAATGGGACTAGCGGAATAAAGTTTTGGCACAGACTAGAAGGGCCGAATGGCCTGTTTTCTGTGTTGTAGTGTTCTATAGTTATATGGTTCTAAATGGCCTATTATTGCTGCTATCTTTCCATTTTTTCAAATTTCTCAATTTGGCTCAAATAATATACCAAACATCTCAAAAGGTGGATACGGGTAAAAGGAAGATCTGGAATTTTTTTTAAATCCTTGTTTTCTTGATAATAATAATCTGCAGTTTGTGTATTATAATTTCCTTTGGACCATGTGTCGTCTGCTACTTAAAATTTATGTTTGAAAGTCTGCATTAGAATTGGAAGGGGAGAGGAATAAGAAATAAGACCTAATAATTGGCATGGATGAAACATTTCTTCAGTGCATAGGCAGGTTTCTTGAAGCAGTAACAACTGTGCCTGCAAAGGTTAAAATGATTGAGACAAACAACTTGTGTCAGGGAAAGGGTTACAAGGGCACAGCCTCACTAGATGCCTATGAGCTGCCTGTAAATGCACAAAGAACAGCCAAAAATAATGATCGGTTTAACACAAATCCATAGGCTTTGCATTACATTAGGGATAAAAGAAGGAACCTTGAGAGAAAGAAGATGTAGGAGATTTCAAATAAGAACTGATAATCCATTCCAAGGACAAGCCACGTAGCTTTGGATGAAAGGTCCACAAAGACTCCACTCATTTCTTTCCAGAGTATAATGGTGTGACATAACTCTGGAAAACTGTTACTCAGTAATTCCACATTCTAAAGACATACGGGTTAGCAGGTTAACACAGGTGTAATTGGGCAACGTGGGCTCGTTGGGTCAGAAAGGCCTGTTACCGTGCTGTATAAATAAAATTTTAAGGTTTTTTTTAATCAATTGTTGGGAATTGAAGGCTATCACACTGCATAGAGACGTTAACTCTTCTTGTGCATTCCCAAAGTGCCTACCTTCTGTCTCCATTAGCATCCCCAGGATCAGTTCTATCCCAATGGCTGCAACATGGTTGATAGAAGGCTGTTGACTTTTATTGGAGAACCGCAAATGGTCTCAGAAGAACTTGAACAGCTTTGGACCCCGAGATGTTGCTGCTGAGCATTCTGTACCCTCCAGCAACATCTGTCAGTTGCCTCGCGTCTTCAATGATTTTCATCATAGTTTATAAACTGTTACCAAATCTCCTTCTTTCCAGGTGATTGTCTAGATCTTCATTCTGAAGCCACTGATTGCATTTCTTTTTCTTCACTGGGAAACAGACAAGCTTTTCCCCACTATCCACTGTGCTCAGTGTATAATTACTTCATTAGCAGTATATCATTTGCCCAAGGTAAAAGCTTTCATGTTTTTGGAGGCAGTAGGAGCTTGTTTATTGGGGTAATCTGAATCAGATGTAAATGAAACCAAAGCTGGTCTTCTTCCTTTTAATTGTATGAGAGGAGAAGAAAGTAAAGCAATGCTCCTCCTCATCCACACCATCTTCCTCCAGTTGATTCCTGCATTGCTCAAGGTACTCTAGAAATAATGAGAAATCAAGGCTGTTCAAGGTCTTTTTCCCAAGATAATGATCTCTTATGAATGTGGGAGGAAGAACTGGTATGATTGAAATTCTAGGGAACTGTTGGGCTAATATTATAGCATCACAATACTAAAGCTGACTTCAGGCTGGCAATTAAAATTATTTCTGAACAGTGTAGCTTATAAATATTTAGTTATCCAAGTGCCATTTTAAGAACACAGCAATGCCCAGGAAAAGGAAAGTGAACGTATTATCCTACCAGACTGCATTAACTACTTGCAGTTATGTATTGTGATTATTGTAGCAAAACATGGCAAGGTTTGTGTACCACTTGGTACAGTTCTGAAGGGATTACCATTACTTTCCACATAACACTACCACATCAGGCCAACTTGGTAGATTACTATTCCAGAAATGTGTGCCTCATTCAAAGTCCCTTTGAGCATCAACATTATCCAGTCCCTCACTATTTAAAACATACATTGCTTTTCTGTTCACTGCACCAAAGTGAATGATCCCACATTCTTCACACATTATATTCCATCTGTCATGTCCTGGCTCATTCACTCAGCTTGTGTATATCCTCTTGAAGCTATTTTACATCCTCTTCTGTACTAATGATCCTAATTAACTTGGAGATTTGACAAGTGTCCCTTCAGCCAAATAATTGATAAAAAAAAAATTGTGAATAGCTGGGGTCCAAGCACTGATCCCTCCGGTACCCTACTAGTCACAGCCTGTCAACCTGAGAAGGACCACTTTATTCCTACTTTTAGCTTTCTGTCTTATAATTCTCTATCCACATCAGTATATTACCCCAATTCCATGTGCTCTGACTTTGCTCACTAACCTCCTATGTGAGATCTTATCCAAAGCTTTCTGAAATTTCAAATACACCCAATCATTAGTTCCCAATAATGTATTCCATGAATCATACCATGAAAGAAGATATATGACAAACATGATTTTTGTTTCATAAATCCATATTGGTTCTGCTCAATCCTATTATTCTTCTCCGCATATTCTGTTCTTCTGTCCTTCATTAGACAATACAGCATTTACCCTACTACTGATACCAGGCTAATTGGACTTGCAGCTGTGTGTTTTTTCTTTCCCTCCTTCCTTAAACATGACCCAACTATTTGCTACGGTCCAAATCACAGGAACGATTCCAGAATCCACAGAATTTTGGAAGATGATAACCAGAGCGTCCACTATCTCTTTAGCCACTTCTTTCAAACTCTGAGATGTAGGTCATTGGGATTTACTGGCTTTCAAGCTCACTGGCTTCTCAGCATTAGTTTTTGACTAATGCTGATTTCCTTCAGTTCTTTGTTCTCTCTGGATCCTTGCTTCCTCAATATTTGTGGCAGGTTTTTGAGTGTCTATTTAGACAGGCACAAAGTAGCTGTTTAATTCCTCTGCCATTCGCTTATTGACCATTATAAATTTTCCCCTCTCCATCTTAAGTGGCCCACGTTTGTTCTCCTTAGGTATTTCCCTGCAACATAGTTATAGGTGCATTTATAATCCATTTTTATGTTTCTCACCAGTTGCCTCTGACATTTTATCTTTCTTTTCTTAAAAAGAACAATTTCTTGGTCTTGCTTAGCTGAGTTCATGGTCCGAGTTCTCAGGTCTACAGCTATCTCTAGCAACTTTATAAGTCTTTTCCTTTGATTTAATGCTATTATTCAATTGTTAGCTATTGCCTGACCACCGTTAAACCTTTCAATACATTTTCTCAATAAATCATAGGCAACTCTCCCCTCACAGCTTCATAATTTCCTGTGTTAAGATTCTGACTGAACTCCATAATTTTCAAAATCAATCCAAAATTTTATCAATTGTGGTCACTCTGAAAGGTCCCATAACAAGTTTATCAATTTAGTCTTTCTTATTTCACAAAACAAAATCTGAAATAGTCTTTCCCGAGTTAGTTCTTCAATATATTGATCAACAAAACATCTATATATTTTATGAATTTGCCCTCCATGCTATTACTGGTGGTTTGATTTGTAGATTAAGTTCCCCCTTTTACTGTATTACCGCTGTTACACATACCTCGAATTTCCCGATTTATACAACTACTACCTGGTGGCCTATAAATAACTGCTACCAATATCCCCTGCTCTTTATTATTTCTGATCTCAACACAATTTATTCTAATTCTGCTGAATCAAGATTTCCTCCTCCCACGGCAGTGATCTCCTTCCTTATTAATAGCACTACATCACCTTCTTTGCCTTTTAGCCTGCCCTTCTGAAATGTCAAACATTCAGCTCCCAGCATAACCTACTGTGCATAAATTCTGTCACCTGGGGGAGAAGGAGTGGGGCAGGACCAGAATAACCTACGGCTGTGAAGATGCCCAGCAAAAGAGCTGACAGCCAGTCAAACAATGACCCTGACCTAGCTAGCTATCATAACAACTGAAACATTTGGAAACATTCAAAAATATTCTGAAATTATTAAAAGCTGATGTTATTTAACTCAGACAAGTGTGAAGTGATACACTTTGGGAAGTTAAACCAGGCTAAGACATAAACAGTGAATGACAGGGCCTTGGGGAATGTTATTGAGCAAGAAGACTTTGGGATGTATGTACATAGTTCCCTGAAAGTGGTGACACAGGTTGACTGACTGGTGAAGTCATACAGTATGCTTGCTTTCATCAGTAAAGGAACTGAGTATAGGAGTTGGAATGTCATTTTACAGTTGTACAAATCGTCAGTTCGACTGCACTTGGAGTATTGTGTGCAGATCTGGTCGCCACGCTGTAGGAAGGATGTGATTAAGCAAGGGAAGGTGCAAAAGAAAGATTCACAGAAATGTTGCCTGGACTGGAGGGCTTGAGTTATAAGGAGAAGTTGGATAGGCTGTATCTGTTTTCCCTGGAGCAAAGGAGGCTGAAGGGCGACCTCATAAAAGTACAGTATATAAAATCATGCAGGGCATAGAAAGGGTAGGTAGTCACAGTCTTTTTTTCTTGGATAGGGGAGTCTAAAACTGGAGGGTATAGGCTTAAGGTAAGAGGGGAAAGATTTAATGGGGATTTGATGAGCAAATTTACCCACCACAGAGGGTGGTGGGTATATGGAAGAGCCAAATGATGTGGTAGACACAGGTACAATTACAATGTTTAAAACACAATGAATTAAAACAATTAATTAACATCAATTAACTAAAATTTAGCTGAATCCCTTGCACCTATTCCCTACCCTTCACATGAAAGGCAATGCTGCTCTTGAACCAGGTCTAAGCTGCAGGTTGTTTGAGCAAGTTTCTTTACTGTTTCTGGGAATGAAGAGTCCACCAGCGGACTATAGCCATAAATGCCCTGACAAACTGCCAGGAAGTTAGGGACTTCAGTGTTTGTGTCCGAGTGCATGGAATTCTCGTGCTTTCCGATGCTTATGAGGGAAATGCCAAAAGTTCTGCATAAATCCAGGGCTAAATGTCAATGCTGGGCATTAAGGGAGGGCTTTACACTAGGACATTGATCTTGATTTCTAATAAATTATTTTTGTTACAGTGTTACCTTGATGTTTATATCAAATTATAGTGGTTAGACTTTAATGGGTTGTAAACAAGGTTATCCTTAACCTCTTGTCTCACTTGCATGCTGCAATCTATTTAATTGATGAGCTCATTACACCTATCAGTTGTAAGCAACAGACTCTGCTTAACTGCTGAATACAAAAGTGGGTTTTAAAATATACACATTCTGGCATTAATACTGCTCTTAGGCCAATCTTTGCAAAATTTCACTAAATGAAAACAATTCTCTGGAAAGTGCTTGGGAAAAATAAGTTAAAGTGCAAGTGTGATTAAATGTTCAATTCATTATTAGATCGTTAATTTGTCAGAACTATTAATGTTATTTCTCCAGTGGTAATTAGCAGCTATTTAGTTGTGATTCTCTTAGTGTTCTGATCCATTGCTACAAGCACAGCGAGGATTTGTAGAAATATCTTTTCAGTTCAAAATGCTTTCCATTGCTTTTTAAATTCAGTTATAAAAATACTTTAAAAGACCAAACCTTCTGCTTTACTCCAATCATTTTTTTAAATACTTTAAATTTCTCAGAGATAAATTAAGACCAATTATCCTTTATATCCTCATCTGGAAAGCAATGAAGCTGAGGACATGCCAAACGTTTCCGATGGTCAAGACCAGAATCATTATCTAGCAAGTTTGTCTGTCTGTCCCTGTCAGCAAAATCACTATAAAAATCTGATATGGGTTACATGCAAATTTCTAAGATACAATAAAGTAATGCGGGGTGAGGGTGATAATTTTTTGGCGTATTTTTAAGCTCTTCAACAAATGCCAAAGTTCCTAAAATGCATAGTAACTTTATCACAGAATCTGAAGAATTATATACCAATCTGATTATATACTTTCAATTTAAGCATAATTTGATAGATATTATTGGAGTAATTTTCTATTCCCACTCATAGAAACATTGTGTTGCATTTATCACAGATTTGATAGCCACTTAAACTTAACGTGTTCTTCAGAAATTTAGGCTTATCTAATCATTGCTTCACTTAATACAAGCAACAGGAAGATCATTCCTGGGTAAAGATTGTTCATAAGCCATGATAATAGTACAGTGGTTATATTAACAGACTGGTAAGCTAGTGGGCTGGGCTATCCAGAGTCACTGTGTTAACTTTCAGTGACGTGTAGAAGGACAACCAGGTCGCTATGGATATCAACAACTTTCAATCTCTCATCATTTAAAAAGTACTCCATCCTTCTACTTTTTTTAACTAGCAAAGAGGTGACCTCACATTTTCCACATTATATTCTGTCTGCCATATTCTTGCCCATTTACGTCAATATTCCCTGGTGCCTCTTTGTATCCTCTTCACAGCCCACAATGCCACACTATAACATCAGCAAATTTGCAGTCATCATACTTGATTCCCCTCATCCAAATCATTAACATTGATTATAAACAGCTGGGGCCTCAGCAGTGATCCCTGCAATATATCACAGCTTCTCAACCCAAAAATGACCTGTTTATTCCTCCTTTATTTTCTGTCTATTAACCAATCCTCAGATAATGCCAGTTTATTACTGCCCAATACCATGCACTCCAAAGTGCTGTGATAATGCTCATTTAAAAACAGATCCCAGCATTCTTCCTACAACTGATGTCATGCTAAGTAGAAAACATGACTATACTTCCAAGTTTTCTCTTTTCCTTTTCTAAATAATGACATTTGCTACTTCCTAACCTGTGGGAACATCCTCAAATCTATGGAATTTTGGAGATGACAACAACCTCCCACAAAAGCTTAGGATCTGGTCCTGTGGATTTATCATCTTTTATTCTCATTAATATCCCCTATACTAAATTTTTATTGATGCTAATTTCTTTGAGCTTCTTATTCACTCTAGACCTGTAGCTTGCAACTATTTCCAGGAGGTTCTTTGTGTCTTTTCCCTTTAAGGAAGATAAAATATTTGTTTTGTTTGTCTGCCACGTCTTAATTTTCCACTAATCTGTGTGGAACATGTGTGCCCTGCATAGACTATCTTTTCCTTTCCTCTTTTAACATATCCAGAGGCTCTTCTGCCTGTTTTATGCCTCCTGATAGCATACTCTCACACTCTACCTTGCTTCTTCTCATCAATGCAATGGCCCTCCTTTCATTAATTTTGAAACTTACGAAATGCTCAGGCTTACTGTTTTTTGTGGCAAAAATTGTATGCAGTTTTCTGTGATCTGTTACTTCTCTTGCTAATTCTAGCTGGATCGTATTTTGTGTTTTCTTTTTGCCATTGAAGGGAAGAGGTGAGAATAAAGGACAAAACAGAAGAGAATGACCTCCATCACCTGCTCTTTACAGAGAGATAGTAGGAACATCAGGGAGCAAGAGAGTGAGAGCAATGTTACGGCTGTGCTTAATGTCAGTGAAATAAGGGAACAGTAGACATGGATTGAATGTGTAATACATTGGGAGGGGTTGAATGTGTAATACATTGGGAGGGGTTGAATGTGTAATTCATTGCGAATGAAAGGTAATAGTGATGATGGGAGTAAAGTGCTGGTAGGAAGATGAGAATAGCAAAATGAGAACCACTTCTAAAGCTGTACATGTCTTTGCACCCTTGACATTCTACTTCATCCTTTGCAGAACTTCACCACTTCCTCCCCATTGCTAGGACAATGTAGTTTATCCCTACAACATTACCTGTCTATTTAGTTTACTCGGTTCATTCTTGCTTTTGTTGACCCTTACTCGGTCAGTTTCATTGAAGAAAATTGTACAAGAGTTGGAAAAAGTTATGTACTACAGTACCTAAATTTAAAGAAAGAATAAGAGGTTTTGTTTAGAGTGTGGCGAAAATGTAGAATAAGCACTACATAGAGTGGTAACATTTCCACATTTAAGAGTAATTTATTGCACACATTAGGGAAAAGAAAAGGGAGCTTGTTATCACAATGGGTGGAGACTCAGAGTACAGATAATGAAGAGGATTATCCTGAATGATTAGTTAACACAATATAGAATCAATGTAACTCAGTGATCAACAAATGAATCATGCAGCCTGCTATTAAATACGTCCAATTAGTCGTGATCGGTGTTACAAAGCATTTACCAGCAGAATCAAGCTAATTCTTTTGTTTCTTAAAAACAGATGCTGTTTTTTCTAATCCATCAATATCACTATAATAACAATGAATAGCAAAAAGCATTTTAAAAAGCATAAGTTCTTACATGTGTGTTATACAAATAGAATATAGGGTCTAGTCATATGATCTCTGCCAATATCAATATGAAAGTTATAGCATGTTGTTATCAAACTATAATGCCAAATTGGTCTGTCGCTTTCTAAAACTGATGTCCGTTCATTCTCTCCCACTGACTCATCTTGCAAACGAGTACTGACAAAAAGGAAAGAAAGAATGGGAAAGCCTAATATAGTTTCAGGGTATGAGGGAATACATTTAGTAGTAAGAACCAAAGCAACCCATGAAAATAATAAATTAAAATAATGATGGAAACCTTCCATAATTATACAAATTATTTTAGTTCAATTTTTGACTAAACTGCAGTCAGGAAAAGCTGAAAAGTGCACAGATTGCAATCTACAGAGAATCTTTTCCATTGAATGAGGTTTTAAGTAATATGTCAAACACATGTAGTTTTCAGACCACATGCCTTAAAGGTCAAAGACATCAGGAAGCTAATTAATCACGTAATCCATACAATTGTTCACTCTCCTTTTGGGGGCGGGGGAGGTGGGGGGAGTTTAATAAACTGCACAAGTGAAACAGAAGGAGAAATAACATAAAATTGATTTCATAAAATTGCCTAGTTTCTGTTTTTTAATTTCATTCCAACACATTGACTTCATGACATTAACATTGCATCTAATCAGGGTGACATAGAATCTGTAGACCAGTAAATATTTAAACTTTCAAAAATGAGTCATAGCTGACTAATCATCTATTGTAATAATCATCTTGAAGCCAATATTATGCAAGTTGTCAACCCCTGTCTATGAATATCACTTACATCATGCATATTTGTTTTAATGAAAACCATTATGCAAAATTATTATACAACCCCAAAGGTTTTGTCAAGGGAACTAATTACAGATCTTGTTAGCGTGGACAGCCAAAAGGAGCACTTGTCCTACATACTGCGGCAAGAGCAAATAAATCTGATAACTTTAACTATTACTGCATGTACTTCTATAACCATATTTCAATCCGCATACCTACTACATCAGGAGATTATTTTGGTTGATCAAAAGCATTACTTTTCTAGTCGTGACAATCACCTCAACTTCAAAAACAATAGTAATTATAGAAAAAGTAATTTTAAAAAATTCTGCTTCCACAATCCTAAAGCTAGGCACTCCTTTTATTAGAAATTGTTGATGATGTGAAGCAATCCAGTCATCACATGAACACAGTAGAGACAGGGTAACATTTCAGGGAGAGAACCAATTTGTGTTCTAAGCTCTCAGCATCAGGACTTTTTGTTTGCTTTTATTTTATAACTAAGTAGCTAGAGGATCTCTGATCATTTAAACCTGAATACATTTGGATTCACTACAACTAAGATTTATCTGGTATAGATTGAACAAAGTTGTTGTTAATGACTTTACAACAATCTTTTTCCCTCATCTCAAAGTAAAGGTGCAGACTTATTTGTAAAACTAAGCCAATTTGATGCTTAGTTTCAGCATTTAAATGGTAAAGCAGCAGAATGTTGGGCTGGATAAAAATGATGGTGTTGAGTGTAAATGTCTAAATAATGATGGGAAGTGAATGCAAGTCTCTTAAATATGTGTATTTAGTTATTTTAGCCTTTTGAATTTTAGCCCATAATTTTAGCCCAGATTAATTTTTAAATTAGATGAACTTCCAAACAGAAAGAAAATGATGTCCAACTTGTGCCATTGCCCATCCAGCTGCATAACATGAGGAAGGGTTACACTGCAGAAGTTTACAGGATAATCCAAATTAATGTAATAATGCCTGAAATTAATCAAAATCTCACCAAAGGGCACACAATGTTATGAAGAAGAGGAACTAGCACACGGTCAGAAAAACTCAGCATTTGCCACGTGCAGATTTGTCTTAAATTTCTGCTTCTGTTCATTCTCAACCTAATATAATCTACACAAAGTAATAAAACAGCCTTGAAATGCCAAAAGTTATGTGTGAAATTTGCTCCTTAGCAAGCCATTCCAACCCAAGTTCCTTATGCAGACGAACCCAGAGAATAAATATCTGTTTTTTTTAATGGAGCCTACTACTAGGTAATATGGTTCCTTGGCCAACTGATTAGTAGCTCAGGATTGAAAACTCAACAGACATCATCTGCAGTAAAGGTCCCAAGGGAAATGTCTGGTCCTTCCATGGATGGTCACATTACTAGCTTTAAGGCCTGGCTGCCACTGCTTGAATATTACAATAAGATAGGGTGGAAGGGGGTTCAGCAACAAGTGGTTTCCATGAGCTTGCACTTAAATCTGACCACTCTTGCTTGTCTGCTTTCAAGCAGCAAGAAAGGGGTTCCAAATAGTTCCAAAATTCAACGTCTGAAAAAAAAGTCCATTGGCAGCCTTTCAGCAAATAGCTCAAAGACAAATTCATTTTCAATAAACGTTTTTGGTTCAGTCAAGTAATATTTCATAACTTTAGTTGTGGCATCATTGCCCATTTCCATACATTTCATGAAATAAAGTCCGTTACAAAATTCTTTTTACAAGAGTAAATAATTCTGGAGAAACGTTGCTATTCTTGTTCCTCTTCTACTAACTTGCCAACAGCAGAATACGATACATGATGAAAAATACAAATCATAATAGATAAACTGCCTTCTTGCAGTCAATAACAGCAACAAACACTGGTTTTACATCTTAACTATAGGCTGTAGACCATGTTGCTCATTTATGGAAATTGTTGCCTGGCTACCTGAATACTGTCTAAATACATTGAATACCACAGTTTGATTATGCTCTCAATGATCCTAGCAGTGCTCAGCTATTTGGCACACAAGTTGGAAATTGAGGCAGTTATGTCAACAAAGATGAATGGTGATTAGTTTTAAGATTCCAGTCATAATAAATCTTGTTTCTTATCAATCCAAAAGACTGAAAGAACTAAATACACATATTTAAGAGACTCACACTCACTTCCCGTCATTATTTAGACATTTACACTCAACACCATCATTTTTATCCAGGCCAACATTCCACTGCTTTACCATTTAAATGCTGTTAACCCTTACCAGACAGCCACGATGCCTTTACTTTTTATGTGTAACACATTTTTCACAGCAGACACATCAATATGACTTCAATTTCTAATTTTATCTTACATTTTTCTCCCACCTTAGAGTAAAAGTAGGAAATTATTTTATTTGGGAAGACTATTGCATTTTTAGGACATTAGCTAGAGTGGTAATGGATTTTATTTTTCCTGTTTTTGGTCTGAATTGTTGGCTAACTTTTCATCCTTGGTATCCAAGTTGTCCTCCTTTGTAAATTTTCCCTTGCATAGACATTCCAAAATGCCTGCTAATTATTTCATAAGCTTCAATTTTACAAATAAACTTAATTTTATCTTACTACTTATGACACCTTCCCTCCACACTCAAACATCTTCCTTCCATAAATGCCATTATGTTGCTTCTTCTGGCAATTTACAAAGCAATTCTTAAAAGATGTGAAATACCAATACTTGAAATTGGTAAATTGGTTTATTATTTTCACATGTACTGAGGTACAGTGAAAAACTTGACTTGCATACCGTTTATGCAGATCAATTCATTACAACAGTGCATTGGCAACAGTACAAGGTAAAACAATGACAGTATGCAGTGTAACAGTTGTTACAGTAAAGTGTTACAGTTACAGGGAAAGTGCAGTGCAGGTAGACAATAAGGTGCAAGGTCATAACAAAGTAGACTGTTAAGTCAAGAGTCCATTTTATCGTACTAAGGAACCATTCAATAGTCTTGCAACAACGGGATAGAAGCTGTCCTTGAGCCTGGTGGCACATGCTTTCAGGCTTTGGTATCTTCTGCCCAATGGAAAGGAGGAGAAGAGAGGATGTTTGTGGTGGAGGGGGGTCTTTGATCATGTTGGCTGCTTTACCGAGGCAGCGAGAAGTATAGACAGAGTCCATGGAGGGGAGGCTGGTTTCCGTGATGTGCTAAGCTATGTCCACAAATTTCTGTAGCTTCTTGCAGTCACGGGCAGAGCAGTTGCAATAACAAGCCGTGATGGATCCAGATAGGATGCTTTCTATGGTGCATCGATAAAAGACAGGGATTGTCAAAGGGGACATGCCAAATTTCTTTAGCCTCCTGAGGAAGTAGAGGTGCTGGTGTGCTTTCTTGGCCGTGGCATCGACGTAGTTGGACCAGGACAGGTTATTGGTGATGTTCGCTCCTAGGAACTTGAAGCTCTCAACCGTCTCGACCTCAGCAGCGTTGATGTAAACAGGAGGATGTACATCACCCTCCTTCCTGAAGTCAATGACCAGCCCTTTTGTTTTGCTGACATTGAGGGAAAGGTTGTTGTCATGACACCATCTCTATCTCTTTCCTGTACTCCGACTCATCGTTATTTGAGATACGGCCCACTATGGTAGTATAATCTGCAAACTTGTAGATGGAGTTAGAGCAGAATCTGGCCACACAGTCATGAGTATATAGTGAGTAGACTAGTGGGCTGAAGATGTAAATGAAGATGTAGCTTTGTGGGGCACCAGTGTTGAGAATAATCGTGACAGAGGTGTTGCTGCCTATCCTTATTGATTGCAGTCTGTCTGGCAAAAAGTCAAGGATCCAGTTGCAAAGGGAGGTGTTGAGTCCCACGTCTTGGAATTTGGCGATGAGTTTGCTTGGAATTATAGTATTGAAGGTGGAGCCTAGTCAATAAACAATAGTTGAACATAGGTGTCTTTACTGTCCAGAAGCTCCAAAGATGAGCGTAGGGCCAGGGAGATGGCGTCTGCTGTAGACCTGTTTTGGCGGTAGGCGAATTGCAGTAGGTCAAGGTTGTCTGGGAGGATGGATTTAATGCATGGCATGACCAGCCTCTCGAAACACTTCATGATGGTGGATATCAGAGCCACTGGGTTATAGTCATTAAGGCATGTTACCTTGTTTTCCTTAGGTACCAGGATGACAGTGGTCTTCTTTAAAGCAGGTAGGAACCTCAGATTGAAGCAAGGAGAGTTTAAAAATGTCTGCAAATACCCCCCGCCAGCTGATCTACACAGGATCTAAGGACACGGCCAGGGACAGCATCGAGGTCAGATGCTTTCCGTTCAATAATATTGCATGTAAAGAACAGAAATTTGAACAAACTGATGCACAATGCTGATTTTGTGCTTGTAATTGTAGAGGACACATTTCTTGATTAAGCCAGGTTACAAAAAATTTGCAATTCAAATCTCAAAGCCAAAGAAGGTACAAAACCATGTGGGAAATAGTTGAGGAATATTGGTTAAAAACCCTAACATTATTCAAGAAAAATATGAATTACATTTAAGAGATCCTTTAGTGTATTTCAAGATTATGTGCTAAGAGCAGAAGGACCTTCTTTATTTGTATTTATTCTTGTTTATAAACAGGTTATGCACAAATACTGCAAACAGTAAGAAACCCAAACCAACTGACAGCTCCATTTAATCAATATTGCTTAAGTTTTGCCATCTTTTGCTGCCCACCACCAAGATAATTTCAATGTAGCAAATTAATTTGACATCAATTTCATGAGCCTGTTATCTTTAGAAATATTATAAATGACACTTTATCAAAGCCCTTCAGAAAGTCTAAATTAGACTTCTGGAGTATCTTCATTAACAAGTTTGGTACCTCTTGAATTCCAGCAGATTATCAGATAGCAATTTCTTCTCAATCCAGACTAACTACTCCCCATAACCTCAATGCCTTTTAGATGAGCACTGACAGCTTCTTGTATGTGCCACTACAAGCATATGATGTACATAATTGGATAATCAAATGCCACATTTCAGAAATCATTTGGGTGCAATCATTTGATGGACCACAACCCATTTATAATTATCTATTTATTAGTTAATTGTAGATTCTCATCAGTCCACACAAATGATTGAATTAAATTGATGAAGAGACAAACATTTTGACAAGAAAACAGAATATAAATGTACAGGAACTGTGTGTGATATATCTTTGTAATGTAATATTTGCATGGAATAATTGTACCCATTAATAACATATACAGCATGGGGTCATAGGGTTATACAGCATGGAATCAGGTCCTTTGGCCCAACTTGTCCATGCCAACCAAGATGTCTATCTGAGCTGGTCCCATTGGCCTGTGTTTGCCCCATATCCCTGTAGGCCTTTTCTATCCATGTACCAGTCCAAATGTCTTTTAAACATTGTAATTGTACCCACTCCTACAGCTTCCTCTGGCAGCTTGTTACAAAAGTGACCCCTCAGGTCACTTTTAAATTTCCACCTCTTACCTGAGATCTATGCCCTCTAGTTTTCAACTCAAGTTTGATTGCACACTAACACTTCCTCTCAGTCGTCTATAGCAATACACTGAGTATAGAGTGCAAAAAGTGAAACAGTGGGCCGAATTCTCCCTCCTGTTGAAGTAAAGATCCCTTCAGTAAAGTCCAGGAAATCTATGAGCTCTCCAGAGGGGGCTCAAGGTACTCAAACAACATTCACCTCCTTGTGTTATCCAAAATCCTTAAAACACAAATATGCACAGACTAGAACTACTTTCAACCGAGGTACTCTCCCTGGACTTTTTCCCTAATCACAGCACCTAAATACAAACTATATCTGCTTAAAGTGTTGCTTAAATTTTAGTTATTATGGGTACAAGGACACAAGTGACCAGGAAAGATGCAACTATACTATGCATATCTGTAGTCTAATGTTTTCTCAGTGGGCATTATTTTATTTTAACATTTAAAGAATTACATTTAAATGTACTTTAAAGCATTGAGCATTCAATGCTTTAAGATGACAGGTGTTTGAGATGGTAATGAGCTGGCTTTGATGTTGTTTTCAAATAGACTTCAAATAATAAACAATTCATTAGCTTTACTTGGTGAACGATAAACACCTCGCAGTGTGTTGGTGAGCTATTAGTCCTGGTACCCTGCAGGGCATCTGGCATACCTTCCCTTTCTGCTGTGAATAACAAGAGGTACATACAGACTCCAGCAGACAGCCAAGTTTAAAAAAAAATTTGCAAGCTTGCAAAACAACGAAATAAGTGAGGAAAATCAAATTCAACAGATGGATAGAAAAGAAAGACTTTCATTAATAACAAATAATAACTCTTGCACAACATCCCAAAGCACCCCACAGCCAATGAAGTGAATACATTTAAAAAGTATGAAGCTTGGTAATCACTTGGCACAAACCAAGCTCTCACAAGAACCCAGGTGCAGTTAATCTGAATTTAAGAAATGCTACTTGAAGGATAAATATTGGCCAACACACCAAGGATGACTCACCTCTTTGAAATAGTACTGCAGGATCTTTCATGTCTCCCTGAGAGAGCAGGAGGTTCTGATCTGAAAGACGACACCTCAAACTGTGCAGCACTCAGTCAGTACTGCATTGGAATGTCAGCCTAGATCTATCTGCTCAAATCAACAAGGAACATAGTGATACAGAATAACAACATCACTATGTTCAAGATCCCCTACTGGAAAATCCGGCCATGCTGCACAGAATGTTTTCTCGTCTACTTTTAAAGAGGTTGATAATTCACATATGAAAATAGTTTCACACTTGAATTATGCTATTATGCAGCTCCACAGCACATGGTAGGAGTCAGCTCTTATCAAAGCAAGGTGGACGGCTGGGGAGCAACTAATGCCACTAGTCTGAATAAACCATATGTAACTTTTAAAATACCAAAATACTCAAATGACAGCACTTGGTCATGCAATACAATTTTAAAATTTAAATCTGAATTTCCAATTCATGAGAAAATAAACTCGGTTTACTGCATTTTCTGTACAGAAATAGTGCTACAGAGATAGTTCTAACTATTTGGATGGAGATCCCTACTGTAGGTTGACTTCCACTGTTGCTTTCAACCACATTTTTGCACAGTTCCTGCTGCAAACCCAACAGCACAAATTAAATATGGTTAAAAGCCTTTCTCTGCCTTGATCCGGGAAATAAATCAGAGCCAAATATTTTAACTTCTAGTTACCTCATCTGAAACTAATAGTATTACTAATATTCCAGTTATCAGAAAATATCAATTCAAGATACCAGAGAAAAGAATTAGGTACTGGTCCGCAAGTCCAACTGCCACTCACATTAATGAACAGATATATAAAAGGTATTCAGTGATTTAAAACAAACTTAATTTATGAAAAAACAGTAGGGATCAAAGTAAAAATGTGATTATATTCTATTACAGTAAAATAAATCACCTTTTACTTGACTATTCAAAATATGTTGACTCACAGATTTTCTTCAGGTAAGAATACTAACAAAAAGCCAATAGTCAATAGTACAGTTACAATTAGAAGCTGACTGTTAATTAATTTTAATCAAACTGAAGTTTGATCCAAATTGGTGAAGTCTTTTATTACAAGCAAGTTGCTGAAAGAAACATCATTACAAATAAAGTTAGTCAAATCAGATCTGCACCCACTGAGGTGATTACAGGATAAGACTAATTACAAGGAGAAGCTGTCAATGTATTGCACAACCTTGGGTAGTATAGTAACTATGCTGGAAATAATTCTAGGTGCAAAGAAATCCAGCACCATCTTAATTATTATAATCTTGCTATGAACTGAATGTTTTTGTGCAACAGGGAGTAAATGATATTGCTTGCCTATAGTTGGCTATAAAACTTCTATAATTAACTCCCATTATCTAACTGCAATACAATGCACTGAATACCTATTGAGAATATCATTAATGCAACTCTGCATTTCATAATCTGAAGAGTTCCACAGGGCAAGATTCCCTGTTTGATATTTGTCAGAAATGATACAGCTGTGCTGTGATTGTGGAAGAATAATTTTACAGTCTGTTTATCTTGATTACTATGCAATATACTGCACATGTTCAACTAAACCATATCACTTTAGAAAAGTAAAAACTAATCTTTCAATGTTTTTACTTGCTCATGAGAAATTACATGGTTAACACTGCCTTACATTTCATTCACCGTAATCAGACCTTTTGAAACATGTGACAAATTTTGTTTTAGCCAGTCTCTGTGAACACATGCTGATGTTGCTGTTTAATTCATGTTCAGGTTGGTCCACAGAAAGCTTACAATCTAGTCCTCCATCTTTTTGGTCAGGAGATTTGCTGGTTATTAATGACAATTATCTCGCTTGTGATAATTTTCCACTGCAGTTAAAAACAACAATTTTATTCACAATATTCTTCAATCCATTATATTGAGTATTTCATTTTAATACCATGTATTGATTTACGACGTTTATATTCCCTGGGCTTCTGCTGAGCAAATCTGGCAACAATTGCCTTGAAACTCAGCTGCACAAATGCCAACTGAATAGAATTATGCAACAGAAAATCTACTTTCTTTCAGAGTAAAATACAGTAACAATCATTTCTAGTTCATTTGTTCTATTCTAAAGATTTATTCAGGCACTTCCTTATGTTGGTCACCTTAGGACCCTGATGCGATTTCTGCATTGGGTCCACAGGTAATTATTTAATTCCTGGTGCAATACTTCTGGTAAAGTACTTCAAGGGTAATTCATTCAGCACTCACAGGACAACAGAACCTTGTCAAGACCGCACTGAAACTAGAACACTTGCCAAGTGACTGATCTTCAGCACAAACCCCAACATTACAACAAAACACCCCACCTCATAAACGTTGATCTCCCTTTATTCCAATCTCACCACCCCTAACCAAGTTCAGAATGCCAATCTTCCAATCCCACCTCACCACCTCCATCAAATACTGGTACTTGCTTCCACCCCAACAAATGTCAGGCACATATGCAGTACCCCTGCTCCCTGACCTCCACACTGGCCCAATAGCATCCACATCCTAATCCTACTTTTTGAATGAAAAAAAATGAGCAGCACTTTTCTCTTCCTGAAACTTGCACCCAAGCATTGGAGCTTCAATGGAGGACCAGTAATTAACATCCCACTGTCGTGCAAACCTAGCACATCCTTTAGGGGCATTAGAATTTTTAGCCAACAATTTAGCAAGATTTTATTTAGTTTTGGCCTGTTTCATACAATATTAGATTTTGATTTCAACTATTTTGTTTCAGTGCAAATTTGAAAATATGAATAATTATTTTCAGTGAGGTCATCAATTAATTTTAAAATATGGAATGCTCCTCAGTAAGGTTAAATTGAAAACTAAATTGTATTATGCCAGACTTGGTGATGCTTTTAATAATGACTATATTTTTGATATTGTTTGTCTTTTTAAAAGAAAGCATTATAGAAGGATCAACCATTTTAAACTCACTTTTAACTTTCTATTCTTCACATCAAAAATTTAGGTCTTTTTATATATAAGGCAACCCCTTCAACAAAATTTTTTTGAAACATTCTTAATTGATTTAAACAGATATATTTGTCATTTCAGCACATCAAACCCAGAAGACTGTCATCTTAAGCACAGAATCATTTTCATAATTTTATTTCTCATTTTGTTTTCTTGATTTCACTTTTCATATTTTCAGAGCTGATTCATTATTCTTTAACTTACTCATCATCTGTAGTATTTTTATATTCAACTATATTGCGTATATGTACTTATTATGTCACCAAATTATATAATTAATTCAAAAGTAGGCATCTTTGTGTGTATATCCATAGATAAATTTCACTATTTGAATATTCATTGTACTTTATATTTTGTGTCAGTTTTTAACCAGAGGAATTTACAGATTCAGCTATTATTCCCTGGGCCACCCTTCATAAACTCTCTTATGCCTCCCCCACAAAACTAAAGAACTTATTTCACTATTAATCATGAGGAATACCACAGAAAATTAAATAGCTTTGCACAATGCTCATTTTGACATATTATGGACGAGCAGCCAATATCACCAATAGTGACCTATGAAGAATATGCAAGGTCATTCCTACCTGTTTTAGTTAGTGGACCAGAAAAGAGTTGCTGAAGCAATTTATTTTCTGATGTCCTAAGCACAACTACTATATCTGCAGGAAGTGTGTCTCTATTTTTTTCAAGGAAACCACATGCCTCATAAAGAACCTGTATAAACATTAAACATTACTCTGATTGTGTATTATTCTGATCTCAATTTATTGCAAGGTTATTACACATACAGATGCTTACACATTTTAAAATCATAATAGCAATTCCTATTTAATTATGACAAAATTACAATAAGAAAAATAGAAATTTCAGATGTTACACACTTGTCATTTTAAATCTTTGTTCATACCTTGCCAGCATAATGTTCAATTCCAAAACACAATTCCATGCCCTTTGGTCTCCAAAAATAATTTGTCCGTAGGTTGTCTTCAAATTTATCTGAAATATCATATGAAGTAAACAATTAATTTTAATACAATAACCATTGTTTGGATATCCACAGGAGGTTAAATTGAAGGCCAAATTTAAATGAAAAGTTGAAATGCTAAACACTATTTCCATAGTAAACCACCAAACAAAACTGAATGAAAATTTCCAGATATCTAGATTAAAACTTTGAGTCCTCCAATTCATACATACATTATGAATTTCTTAAATAATTCTCGGTCCTTAATTTAAACTGATGCAGATTTCACTGGGTGGGTGTTCCAGGATTTAGACCAAGCAGAGATTAAAATAAATATACATCAGGATGTGTATAACTTGGGTGGGGGGCGGGGGGGGGGGGGGGGGCGTAGGAATAGCAGGGACAAACATGCACATATTCCATCCTTCCTGGTAGCAGAGGTGACAGGTTTGGGAGGTGCTGTCAGAGTTGCCTTGGCAAGTAACTGTTGTACACTTTATAGATAGTGCAATCTGCAGCTGGTGGTGGTGGAGTTGAACATTTAGAGTAGTGGATGAAGTTCTTATAAAGTGGGCTGCTTTATTCTGTATGGTGTCAAACTTCTTTAGTATTATTGGCATTGCACTTATCCAGGCATGTGTGAAGTATTCCATCAGTTTTGACGTGCATCATGTGGACTTGTGGAAAGACTTTAGGATTTCAAGGTGTGAGTCACTCATCCAGCCTATGATTTGCTCTTTCAGCTACTGTGTTTTTCTGGCTGGACTAGTTGAGTTTTGGTCAATGGTGACCTTCCAGACTGTTGATAGTGGGGGACTCAGTGAACGAAATCTCACTGAATATCAAGGGAAGGTGGGTAAACACTCTCTTGTTGGAAACGATCAGTTTCAAATAACATGGAAGAATTTGCCACGATCACTATCACAATGGACAGAGAATTAGAAAATTATGGGGATTAAAGATAGACCTGTCACCAGATGCCAATGGCCTGCACTGGAGGGTTTCAATGGAAGCAGCTGCCAAGATTGTGGAGCCAAATGATTAGAACATTTCCAAAACTCAGGGTTAGACCGTGACAAAAGAAGCAGAATTAAGCCATTCGGCCCATCAAGTCTGCTCCTCCATTCAATCATTGCTGATTTATTTTCCCCCTCAACTCCATTCTCCTGCCTTCTCCCCATAACTGAAGAACATTCGGAAGAACAAACAGATTACTATTCAAGACTAATGAATGTTGGTGTTTGGAGAGATCTGGTTGTTCTTACACAAGAAACATATAATTAGCATGCAGATACTGTCCAGAATTAAAAAGCAAAGAGAATGATGTCTTTTATTGTAAGAGGGATAGAGACAAAAATGTTGGAAAGTGAGACCACATCTGGGCTACTGTAAAATGTTTTGGATTTCTTAGCTAAGAAAGGATATAGTTGCTTAGAAGTGGGCAGAAAGGATTCATGAGATTTACTCCTGGGAGGAAGTTGTGAAGACTGATATAATAGACTGGAACCAAGCTCTCCAAAGTTTTGAACCAGAGATGATCTTACTAAAGCATATGAGATTCTGTAGGGGTTTGACAAATAAATGCTACAATTAAGTTTACCTGGTAGCGGATCTAGAAGTAGGGAGCTCAGGATGAAGGATCCCTCATTAAAGACCAAGATTTTAAGGAATTCCTTCTCCCAGATGATTGTAAATCTTTGGATTTTCTTAATCCAGAGAGCTCTGTATTGATCAAGTAAATTCTAGGGCGAGAGATAAATGTTTGAACTGTCAGGGAACTGGGGGTTATGGGGATCAGATGGGGAAGTGGAATTGATGCCAACGATCACATCAGCCATGACCTTAACAAATGGTGGAGCAATCTTGAGGGCTTATATGGCCTACTCTACTTTCTTATTTTCGAATCACGTTATGATATCTTTAATATTGGATTTCAGCGTCTGCCCAACTACTCTATAGATCCATACTTTCTTTCTTCCTCCTTGCTTTATTGATGTTTTTATACTTGCTGCTTTCCAATCCACAGGGATCTTCCCAGAATCTAAAGAATTTTTAAACTTCACCACCTATGCATCTATTGTATCTCTTGAGCTATTTAGTTTAGAACTATGTGCAGATTACCAGGTCCAGGGAATTTGTTGGTTTTGACTCTCTTAGTTTCTTCAATACTTTCTCTTACACTGATTAATAAGTTCTCTGATGCCATTGATGATTAGTTTCCCCATTGTTTCAGTATGTTAAATGATGTCTTCTGCAGTGAGAACAGATCCAATATATTTGTTTAAAAAAAACAAAGCACCAGAAATGGCAGATCAGGCAGCATCAAGAAGAGAGAAAGAGAGTTAACTTTTCAGGCCAATCACCTTTGTATAGAACTGGGCTAGAACTCTCTAAGGGATCTAAGATGTACTTTTGTTACATTCTTCCTTTTTACATAGTTAAAGAGGTTTTCAAAACTTTTAATACATTTCTTGTTATTTTACTCTTATATTCTACCTCCTTGCTCTATCATTTTTTTGGACAGGCATTGCTGGCACCTACAACTTACACAATCTCTACTCTTCTTCACAACATACAATTCCTTTCTTTAATCTAGCATCTCTTCAGTTAACCACAGATGGATAACTTTTTCAGCAATATTTCTCATTGGAATGTACATCGCACATTCTTTGTGATCTTACAATCAATGATTTCTTCCAATCTGATTTACTTCATTTTTAAATCACCCATCTGATTGCATCTGCAGCAAAATGTCAAATGGAGTATGATGGAGCTAATTCAATCATTACATCCATTGTAGAATAGTTCTACTGCACAAGATTTATCACCTCACAGGGTAATAATTTTGAATACATTTTCCCCGAATCCTCTTTTGTTCACTGGATGAATTGTTGTGGTCATTTTTTCTTTTGCTACAGGCTTACAAATTTGTTATCTGTACTTCGATTAGATTTCTCAGTCAATCTCAGAGTCTTCCATTTTATATTGTCTTGGCCTTGCAAAAGTTCTTGACACTTCAGCAGCACCGCTATTTGACTTTTTGGAAAGTACAAAACATATAACTAAACAATATGGTATTGGTTTATTATTGTCACTTGTACCGAGGTACAGTGAAAAACTTGTCTTACATACCATTCGTACAGAACAATTCATTACACTGTGCATCGAAGTAGTGCGGAGTAAAAACAATAACAGAATACAGAGTAAAGTGTCACAGCTATAGAGGAAGTGCAGTGCAGGTAGACAATAAGGTGCAAGGTCATAACAAAGAAGATTGTAAGGTCAAGAGTCCACCTCATCATATAAGAGAACCATTCAATAGTCTTATAAGAGTGGGATAGAAGCTGTCCTTGAATCTGGTGGCATGTGCCCTCAGGCTCCTGTATCTTCTGCCTGACGGGAGAGGGGAAAAGAGAAAATGGCCCAGGTGGGTGGAATCTTAAATTATACTGGCTGCTTCGCCAAGGCAGTGAGAGGTATAGACAGAGTCCATGGAGGGGAGGCTGGTTTTCGTGATGTGCTGATCTGTGTCCACAAATCTCTGCAGTTTCTTGTGGTCACGGGCAGAGCAGTTGCCATACCAAGCCATGATGCATCCAGATAGGATGCTTTCTATGGTGCATCGATTAAAGATTGGTGAGTGTCACAGGGGACATGCCAAATTTCTTTAGCCTGCTGAGGAAGAAGAGGCATTGGTAAGCTTTGTTGGCCATGGTGTCTACATGGTTGGACCAGGACAGGTTATTGGTGGTGTTCACTCCTAGGAACTTAAAGCTCTCAACCTTCTCGAACTCAGCACCATCAATGTAGATAGGAGCATGTGTACCGTCCCCCTTCCTGAAGTCGGTGACCAGCTCTTTTGTTTTGCTGACATTGAGGGAAAGGTTGTTGTCATGACAGCATGTCACTAAGCTCTATACCTCCTTCCTGTACTCCAACTCATCATTATTTGAGATACGGCCCACTATGGTAGTATAATCTGCAAACTTGTAGATGGAGTTAGAGCAGAATCTGGCCACACAGTCATGAGTGTATAGCGAGTAGAGTAGTGGGCTGAAGATGTAGCTTTGTGGGGCACCAGTGTTGAGAATAATCGTGAAAGAGGTGTTGCTGCCTATCCTTATTGATTGCAGTCTGTCAGTCAAAAAGTCAAGAATCCAGTTGCAAAGGGAGATGTTGAGTCCCACACCTTGGAGTTTGGTGATGAATTTGCTTGGAATTATAGTATTGAAGGCAGAGCTGCAGTCAATAAACAATAGTCTAACGTAGGTGTCTTTACTGTCCAGATGCTCCAGAGATGATTTTAGGGCCAGGGACACGGCGTTCACTGTAGACCTGTAGAATTGCAATGGGTCAAGGTTTTCCGGGAGGCTGGAGTTACTCCATGCCATGACCAGCCTCTCGAAGCACTTCATGATGGTGGATGTCAGAGCCACCGGTTGGTAGTCATTTAGTATTTAATATTTCACCTCCCCTGGTGTTGAACTCAGGGGACCCCTAACTTCAGTACCAGGCAGTGTGTGGACAAATGACCAAGGTTGAGAGTTACAAACTCAAATGCCACTCAGCAAGTGAGGCCTCGACTACTTTACCCCTCAGTAATCTTTTGTTACCTGGACCAACCTCTTGCCTGGTCCAAGCAGGATTTAAGAAGGAAGTGGTAGATTTAAAAAATATTTATTCTGGAAATGTAGAAGCTTTATTTGTGTATGTAATATTGTGTGTCCAAATCCAAGTTATATTCTCTAATAATAATGATTCTAAAAATGCACTTTCCTCAAATTACATCATTCTGGCACAAGACACAGCCATTCAGTTCAATATACCCATGCCAGCTCCAGGCCATTTGCAGCTTCTTGACAATATGACTGCTTATAGCAGCTTGGGCTGAGAAGTGGGAGCTAACATTGACCTAAATGCACAACTGTATCACCAAATAAAGAAAAAACACCCACTGCCTATGTCATGTAATCCATCATAACACCTTGGGGGGGCTGTGGGGGGAGGAGGTCACTATTGCCCAGAAGCTTAACTCAACCAGTTATATGAACACAATGGCAACCAAAGCAGGCCAGAATCTGTAATGCAATGCTGTACTATCTGACAGTACTTCAATTAAATATTGTGTTCATTTCTTTACTTTTTCTCCCCCCATATCAATTTCATGAGAGTGAATTTTATTCTGTATCTCACATTTTTGGGTCGTGATTTGTGAACTCTGTAAGGGTAAAGTTCCTTAACTCAAACGGCCGTAACATGGGGTTCGTTGTACTCCTTAACTGAGCTACTCACCTATTGTTTCTTAAGACCTCTACCAACTGCAAGGCTCAGATTAGTAACATTGCATGCACCTCAACAACTGTTGAAAAGGTCAGCATCATCTGCTTTAAAGTAGTTCACCTTGATTGGCTTTCCTGCCATTGAGTCCAGTGTTCACTCTCTCCACAGTATGATTCATCTAAAGGATTCGCTGCATTAATTCACCTTCAGGTCACGTGATCCCTCACACTGAGGAGGCTAAACACTCATGCTTTTGGGAAGCTGCCTTGGGCTATGTATTACCATACATTTGCTGCTATTGGGTCATTGTACTAGAGTTCTCTATCCAAGGACAACATGATAACATCATCACCAAGAACTAGACTATATTTTATTTGTTCATGATGAAGGAGTGCACTAAAAGGGAAAGTTTAAATAGCTGACATTTCACTTCTTATTACCCTTCTTAAACCTCTTTACTATTGCACAATTCCTATATCTGCCAAAAACCTCTCAAACTCCTTCCCTTTCAACTGCTTTCCAATCATCACTCAAACATTTCTTTCTTGGTTTGGCATCCATTTTAATGAAGTCTATTTTTGTGATTTACCTTGGGACATATTTTATGATAAAAGGCCCTGTACACATGCTATTTGATATTATTCTTACCGACTAGTGTCTGGTCAGATGCTTTCGGGAATCGGCTTTCTTCATCAAGCAAAGACAATAAACCCATTGGTTTCTGAAGAAACATGTCCAGGATTGGTCGATTATCCTGGTATTCCACACTTGCAGCATCAATTCCCTCATTTTGGTATTCAGTCTATAAGTGATTATAAGCAAAACATTGAGTTTTAAATATAAATTATCCCTCATGAACAACCTCTCAAAACTATAATTTCTTTACAACATACTCCACCTTCAGCATAAATCCAGATAAAAATAACAATAAAACAATCCTCGCTATGTCAAATCATATCCACTATGAAGGATAAAGGCATCCAATTATTAATTACTGTCATACAAGATCAAGTTTATAATTTCTCTGCATACTTATGTTCACACAATTTCACTCTTAGCATAATCTAGATCTATAATTTGTATATTTTACTAATGTAATATTACTTATTCAATAATAGCTACAATCTAGTAGTAATGAATGTGAAAATAGGCTTGATTTAAATCTGATAATCAGGGTAAAATTATCTACTTATATGAAGATAGAGTTCACTTATAGCATATTTCTCTAAAGTTAAATTCAACTTCACATTAAAATGCTCAAATATTACTAATATTAAGCCTTGGTTTTCTAAATTAGTTCTAGTTCAATCTAAATGATACAAAGTTCTCTCTTTGGAATGATATTGGAGGTTTGGAAATAAATGCAGCTCGAGGACACTAAAACACTTTATCATTGTCACCTTGACCCACTTGACAACAGCAGTCCTTGCTTACCAACCTTGGGCCATGGAAGTTATCATTTCCAATATCAGTCAAAGGTATCCTCTGTGCTAGTCAAAAAAGAAGTGGATGGACCTTTGGAAATAATTTTTTGAAAATCACTTGTGAATGTTACATTCTAATTTTATATCCTTGCTGTTGCAGGTTTAGTACGTTTCCAGTTGCTATGAAGTTCTTCTTTAATTCCCAGCTAATTATTTAAGGTGTTGCTGGAAGCCCTTTGCAATAGGCAGCCTCACTCCAATATTGACAACCAAATCAGTGAACTACCAAATAGGAAGGATCTTGAACTAAAATCTCTCAAGTGCCACATGGACTATCCTAGGGAGAGTTAATGTATACCCTTGTCCTCCCTGCCACTCAACATAACCCCCCCCCCAATAATGTGAATATGAAAATGGCCCCTAATGTATTCTGTGTGCATCCCCAATGCATAGAAAATACACATTACAAGGAAACATGTTTCAAAGCACAAGATTTGCAAAGTATACTTTAGACTTGCAGTGAAATTCTGTCATTGTTTAATTGCTGTAGCATTTGTAATGCATTAGAACACTTATGCCAAAAGATTTGTCAGAGTTGCTCCCATTTCCACAACATCAGTCAGAAGTACAGCAGAAACCCTGTGTCACAATGAGGCAAATTCTGAAAAGGAAGTACAACCACTCAAATTCAAGGACCTTTTCTGAATAAAAGGACCAAATTTAAATAATTGAGCAGAAATCTTTGCTTGCATAAAGTGATTTCATTACATCAACATTTTGTGCAACATAACTACGTATTTTAATTTACAAAGGAAACTCCCTTTTTTTCTTAATGTGGCAGCCAACCATCCAAAAGCACCAGTCTGATTTCAATGAAGCCACTGTTTACCCGAATAAAACAATGCTTAATCACACCCTGCTGACTCTGAAAAGATTCAGAGCAACTAAGATCGGCTTTTGAACAAAAAAAAGTTACTCCAAACAATAACGAGTACCCACTTGGAATGCTCAAAGCTCACTAAGAAAACATAGAACATAGAACAGTACAGCACAATGCAGGCCCTTCGGCCCACAATGTTGTACCGACCTTTAAACCTCACCTAAGACTATCTAAACCCTTTCTCCCACATATCCCTCTATTTTAAATTCCTCCATATGCTTATCTAGTAATCTTTTGAATCTGACCAATGTACCTGCCTCCACCACCGCCCCAGGCAGCGCATTCCATGCCCCAACCACTCTCTGGGTAAAAAACCTTCTTCTGATATCTCCCTTGAACTTCCCATCCATTACTTTAAAGCCATGCCCTCTTGTATTGAGCACTGGTGCCCTGGAAAAGAGGTGCTGGCTGTCCACTCTATCTATTCCTCTTAATATTTTGTACATCTCTATCATGTCTCCTCTCATCCTCCGTCTCTCCAAGTGCCTTTTACCTCCATAACATTGGTGTGACATTTTCAGGCTCTGCACTTACTAAGTGCTGGCACCATATGTTTCAGTTCATAATACTTCAAACATTTTTTCTTATTTCCTCTTAACACAGGAGGCCATTTGGGCACCAAGACTCTGCCGGTTCTGAGAGCATACCCATCGGTCCCATTCTTCCACTGTTCTCCCTCGACTCCCTCTCTGCATCAGCTCTTCCCTGAATCTCCCACCACCACCCACCTACAACGGGGGCAATTTACAGCTGCCAATCACATACCAACATGTCTTTGGGATGAGGAGGAAACTGGAATATCTGGGGAAACCAACAAAATCTCAGAGATAACATATAAACTCTACCCAGACAGCACCAGAGAGTCAGGATCAAACTCAGGTCACTGAAATTTTTAATATGTTCCCAGGAACCTGCCTGTAGCATTCAGATCAAACCTTTTCCATTGCCAGCTGTTAGATTGCTCACCCATCCCCACCATTGTTCCACAACTGCAGAAACACAAGATGCTGACTTCTTAGGAACAAGGGTACTCCTCCTAATCTCGGGTAATGGCAGCCTCAGCTACCCCACCATATATTCATAGCTCAGGCACAATCACAGCCATGGAGTCACCATGAACCATAGTTGAGTACCCAATTAGGTCACTGAAGCAATAATTCAGCTGTTTGGATAGTGATGTGTTTCCTTATAATATGCCCCGCATACAGGAAGCATCAGTTCTTATATCAAGGAAAATAAACAAAGTTTACTATAGCTTTAGAGACTTCTGATTACCTCTTAATTGTGCTAACCTGTTCAAGAGCAAAGATGTGTTGGTTGAAGTAAAATTGGATTTGTTCATTGGCAATGTTGATACACAGTTGCTCAAAGGAATTCTTTCTGAAGTTCTCAAATCCAAAGATGTCCAGAATCCCCACATTCATTCCATTTTCTGTATCGCTAATGAAATTTCAAATTCAAGCAATTGTAAAGCAACATGTGAAAAAAAAATCCAGGAAAAGAACTTTATGACTACAAAGGATTGAATATATTTATGTGCCCTTTTGTAAACTTAATATCAACACGATATAGTATCTTACTTTAAATGAGCCTTTAAAATGCTCAAATTGTCCCATCTTCCTGTGTAATTATAGGTCAGACATGCTTGCATCCATAGAAATAAAATAATGGCATGTAATTATTCTCACAAAAATAAAAGTTGATTATCAAATATGATATCTCTCTGTAATTAATATTAAAGCTGGTCAAATCAGAGTGTCAAGCAGTAACAATTTTGCACCTCTGTTCCTTTCTGCCACATAGTAACCCAGCTGGCAACTTATTGGAATGAGAAATCAAAATCACACCTTGCATGATACTGCAGTATGCTATACGACTTAACTGGATGTTACAAATTTAAAACAAGAAGAAGGACTCTAAAGTTTGTGTACTGTCAATACTAAGCAGCATTAGTGTGTATTTACATTTATTTCACACCACGCAATACATAATCTAGGAGTAACTTTGTTTCAGTCGGGGGATTGCTAATAATTAAATCTAAATATATTTGGTCAAATAAACTTAAAGGTTTTATCATAACATAGTTATGCGTAAATGAGAAAAGGTTTGGTTAGGACTTGATGCCATAACATTATTCTTTTAAAAAGTAAAGCTTTTTTTCCTCTTAATCATAGCACCATAATGACAAGGGGATGATGAATAGTTTCTCTCCCTTTCTAAGCAAAGACAAGTTTTCCAGAATGTTTTATTTTATCAAAATGACCTTTTCACACAATTTTCACAATTCAGTTCATTTTTTAAAAATAGTCCTTTCACCTACCATACACTTTTGTCAGGTTGAAGAAGGGTATTAATGCGGTTTACAATCCAGCTGAAAAGTCTCCCATACAAGGCTTTTGACATGGCATCTCTAACATCAGATGCCTCATCCACAGTATTTGTACGGACTATGGTTTCCCCCCGTGTCACAACGCAGTGAGAAGTAAGTGCTTCTTGAAACTCTTCAGAACCAATACCAAGTAGAGTTGAAGCTGGAAGAAACCCATAGTCTTACAAGTTATTCCGTCTCAAGTGCCTACTGCAATTTTATCACTTGCTGCTCAGAAGGATCAATGAGGTTGAATTTAAAAATAGGAGCTTGCCTCTTCTCACCAACCTTCCCCTACCCCACAACCCATTTCCACTAACTGCAAAGGAACCTGGCTCTGGAATAGACTGCTGCTATGTTACTAAATGCAAATCAGAGTCATTTGTTATAATTAGAATCCCAATATGTTGTTAAACAAGTGTAAAATCTGTGCAAAATCCTTCCAGAATGTCTTCACAAACTGACTTACATGAATGAAGCAGTTTTTGTTTTAAAAACAGGAACATTAGTCTGCAGGGAGATCAGAGTAAACTGCATTATTGTTACTGCCAAGAGAGTTCTGAGATTATAACTGCCCTTGTTTCTGAATTCCCTCCCCTTACTAAGTCTAATTAGCATTTAATGCTCATCATGGGTGGTTTATTTTTTTGGTACAAAATGTTACTTGGATAAACAATTGGAGGAAGATGAAAGCCATCGAAATGAATGTGCGCAACATATGTATCCCTTAAAATACTACATGCAGTGGGCTCCTTACAGAAGGCTGGACTTAACCATTCTAAAAGCAAAGAGTCAATATCCTGATTATGACTGCTTCTGTAAATATTTTTCACTAAACATATTGGTGTTGATCTCTTGTGTGACCTGCTGCTTAGTGGACTAATTCGCTTTGCTTTAATAGCAGCTGTCAAAGTCACGAATGCTATTAACTTTTCCTCTTTAGTTCTTTCCAGAAACATAAAGGGACACTGCCTTGATCTCCCCAAGCTAAATATCTAAGATAGAGCACCAAGGCAGCCACTTAAATTTCTAACAAACCTGAAAAGGATGTTTTGCTTTTACTTCCAATTGAGCAGTCTGGAGCTACATGGTTAGAGACCCAGAATAAGATGAGGAAAAATATATTTACTCATGGGGCTGGGAATTTCTAGTGGTCTCTGCCCTAGGGGGATGTGGGTTGTTGATTATATTGATGGTAAATATTGATATTTTGGGGTACTAATGCTGAGTGGGGTACATGATGATCTGCTACAATCTTGTTGAATACTGGAGGATAATTTCAGGGTCATGTGGTCTGTTCCTGCTCTCATTTCTCATTACATTAAGCGTGACTCATCAGTAACCCCTGGGGGAACAAAAACTTACTGTTTTCTAATGGCTCGCCATCAGGAATTTCACTTTTATCCATCTGATGTTTTGAGGCTCTGGATGCAAATTCAATGTTTCCAGTATTTAGGATTGCAGCAAGAACTCTGTACACAGAATGAACCTCCTGAAAAGAAAGGTAGTTCAGTTATGCAAAATACAATGAATGTTTATTTTTGAAAGCTTCCTGTTCAATAAATACATTGCCTTCTGATTGAGGGCCCAATCACTAGAAGCTTTTCACAAGAGCATTCATCTCAGATGAATTATGTGAGAGAGCTTTTTGCTGATAGGAACTGAATGAGCTTTCATCCTGGCATCAAGTGTACCCCCTGAACTTTGGAATCATTAATTGCTTGCTTACAAGAATTACAATTTGCATTCTTGTCAAACTCCTATTATTCATGATCACAGAAGAATAATAGGAGTAAGAGCTCCCCGTGTTCTTCAACACAGACTTTGTATTTCGTGAATGAGATTAACATGGTTTAGGATAAGCAATACCTATCTATTGAAATATTTTTAACTGGAGGTTGTGTTATCCATCTTCTTTTCAAGAAAGCATCGTCATGCTGTCAAACTTTAATGCTATGGTTAATGATAGTACTCATTTAACATGTACAATATTTAACATGGGACATGGTAAATTAGTAGCTAGCTGTTACACCAGTATCCAAAAGGCTTGGACTATATGATATGGAGGCATGTTTAAATCCCCCATGAAAGCTGGGAAATTAAAATGCAGTTGCACAAATCTGGAATAAAACGGCAATAACAATATATCCAGGTTGTTACAAAAACCCATTTGGTCCACTCATCTCACTCAGGGAAGGAGTTCTGTAATTCCTGCCAAATTGGGTTTACTGTTCAGATTCCAGGGCATTGTAGCAGTTTCTTAATTGCGTATCAAGTGATCCAGTTCAAGAATAATGAGAGACAAGCATTAAATGCTCGGTTTCTCAGCAACATTTACATCCATGAACGAAAATAAAAATACACTGAAGCAAAAGTACCACAAAAAAAATTATCAATACAGTCAAACATCACAGATATTTACTCAGTTTTCTCAGACCTCTCCCTTCTCTGTAATTTAAAACAAATTTGATTTCATACATTTCCAAGTTCTTATGAAAGGTCATCAATCTAAAACACTAACTTGGTTTATCTTTCCACACATGCTGCCTGACTTGCTGAGCATTTCCAGCATTTTCTGTCTTATTATCAATATAGCATTGGAATTAAACATTGTTGAAGCAACCTTTATATACATCTAACATTTCAAAAGGAACCTTCTGGAAGTAATTCGATTGATTAATGTGCTTCTTAGAGACTTCCTAGTTTCCACAGGAATAATTCAGTATTTATGCAGTTACATGAGCTCCCCACTCAAAGATTGAAGACTACCTTTCACTGAGATCCATTTTAAATTCACAATAAATCAGCAAGTCTAAAACTTCCTATTAAGATACAATTTGGGAATCTCACAGTTTAGAGCAAGACGTGTAAAACAAGCTATATACTCATAATTGCTGAGGTAAATGTTGTCATTGTTTATGGTGGAGTTACTGCTCAGATTCCAATTGTTCCAATTTTCAATGCATTGTTAATAGACCAAAACCAAAATCCTGTTGATGTGGAGAAATCACGTTAATGTTTCAGGATGATGATCTTTCGTGGATCTAAAACATTAAGATAGATGTTATACCATAGTGTTCTCTTAATTTCCCCAAGTAAGCTCTTCCTGTAAGCAATGGAAAACCTTTTTGAATACTCACATTAATTCTTCACCTGAAAAAGGGCGAGGGGGGGGGAGGCTAGAAAAGAAAATGCACTCACTGGCCAATTCAGGAGCTTGCCCAGGAATGTACATTTGCTGGCATTTGCACAAGAATGCATCCTTATTGTTATGAGGTGAATATCCAAACTTCACTTTTATGTTCAAATAATTTTTCAGGAGATGCAGGAGCAGTGCACAGGAATTCAAATTTGCCAGCTTTTGGAGAGATGCATCCCTAATGTTATGATGAAAGTGTACACATACCCATGGCCTGACTTCCTTCAGATGACTATTTGGGGCATGGGCCATCCCGACTTGCCGCCACCTGAATCAATTTAGTTATTTTGATGTAGGTCTGTCACTCGATTCCGAAGTTTTCTGGTGGATATATAAACCGCAATCCTACAGCTGTTAATGTTAATGCAAGGCACATTTGGTCAAGGCACTGGGCCTAAGTGACCATGTTGTAAGGTGCAGTTTGAGACCTTCGCTAAAAGGTCAATACTGTACTTATTGAAAGATTATTTGAGAAGGCAGGAGGACCAGGAAAGTTATTTAAGCTGTTCTCCATTAAGATGCTGTGTATTTAAACATGTTTTGTAGTTTGTTTTTTTCCAGCTCAGCAAAATATGCATTTTAAAAAATATATAATTTTGTTCATGAAACAGTGGTTTAAGCAGTTAGCTATGACCATAGGTCACTATCAAACATCCTAAAAAGCAATAACTTAATAGTGAAACTTACAGATGAATCAAATTTCATTGAATACTCTATTATTAAACCAAACAAGTTTTGTACTGCTAATTCATAGTTATTGAAAATCAGACTAAGAACAGGATTCCTTTATATTTCATCTCTTCACTCCAGTCAAGAAAATGTAACCTTTATTGTTCTGTTGGATTAAAATTGTGCACAACAAGTAGAGAATTAGGGACAATTACTGAGTCCATTGCCCCCCTTCAAGTTTCATAAATTCCCATGAAGTGACGCTATTTACTTCAAGGGTATTTAGGGTTTAATTTAAACAATCATTCATGCCAATGGCAATTTTGGGTTTACTCACCTCATCAGTAAATCCAATGATTCTGAAACAATGCTGAATGGCTTCAAAACGCTCCCTGTACAAGCTGTTGACTAAAATATCCTGCATATTCTTGTTTTTATCATTGTCAATATACCTATTTAATCAAAGAAGAGTCATGATATCACAACCTTAATTTTGAAATTCAAAATCCAAAGCATTACTGATGAATAATCCATTGTTATTTTAAAAGGTGCATACCTTATTTTTATTTCTGGAAAAAGCCGAATTGACAGTAATATGCCAGGAAAGCAGCTGTGTAATTAGTGTAGAAGTAGCACAGAATTAGGAGAGAATGGCATGAATTACCATTCCAGAGGGCAATAAATTAACAAGGATCTGCATTCTGAAGTGAAATACTTGTCTTACTTTATTGATACCTTAAAACTGATAGTTAACTTGACGCAAAACACTATGGAATTGTACTTGGTGTTTACTCAAATATCTTTCTATGTTTGTCTTTGAAATAGAAGTAAGGGGAAATCCATAGGTGAATGGACTCAAACTGCCACTGGTTTTGTATATTTATTTCTGCATTGTTTGCAATACATTTTTGAACTTCTGTATTTTCCATATTTTTGAAAATTTCTTTAGTGTCTGTTCGGCAAGTGTGATTTCAAAAGTGCTTTAAATACAGTATTCATAATAGAGGCAGTAGAATATGAAATAAAACTTGCCAGGATGATCAAGTACCAAAGGATATGTATAGATCTTGATGTGAAAAAGGACAGACCTTTATTTTCTAATAAAACAAAGGTACTTTGCCATCTGCATTGGAACACCTGGAGATAACTTTTTAATATAAAAGAGGCCAAATAGCCCAATATTGACATGGATACCACAGCCCCCAAATTAGACTTGGCACTGCAATATTAACCACCCAACTCACATGTAATACAGAACATCATCATGGCTGGTGCTTTCATTTCATTTCCACTGAATAACAAACAATGATACTCAAAGTCACCACACTGTTTAATTCTGCTCAGTACAGGGGGCTGTGCAGCCAACCAGAAAACCATTTTGAGTATAGGTCAATCACCAGGTTTGTTTGCCAATATAATTCTGTATTAAGCATGCAAGATCCATGCGCGCCAAAGCTTTCAATCATATATTCAGTAAATCTTTGATAACTGGGTATCCAATTGTCCATAACTCCCAATGATTCAGCAGCTGGCTCACTCATTAGTCCAGAGTGTGAGCAGCGGGTAGTGCGAGCTGGGTGCTTGGCCAGAGCCAGGTGTCAGGAGTGCAGTCCAGGTGTGCGGCCAAGACTGAAGTTCCATCTATGGGCATGGTGTTTGGCTGGGACGAGTTCAAGTAGGAGAGATCAGGGATCAGAAACTTGGGTAGATTTGCATCAAGAGCCAGGGTCCAGAGAGCTTGTATGGCTTTGTATGGCAAGTTAAAACTTACAAGCTGGAACTCACCAGGTCTTGCTTCCCACTTCCATTAAACTAACTCGGTTCATTGGAAATTTATTATACTAATGCTTAACACATAAAAATAAAAATGAATTCAAAATGTGTTTTAGTATTAATTGGAATAATATCCAACTGTCCAGAAAACCTGCTAGTTTGCCACCATTAGAGTCCCAAAGGTGCCAGATATTTGGATAAAGGTGTTATATTGACTGCAGAGGTTTGGAAATTCATGACAAATGGGAATACAGCAGCAAGGTTATGGAAAGCTAGGAACTGATGTGCAAGACCAATTAAAAAAAAGTGTGACAAGCAGCATTGTGGAGAATGGAATCACCCGAGATGTATGATGCAATTGGTTTATCCATCTCAGCTGACCCCTTCAGTGCTTCTAAGTACACGTAAAAGTACAAACAAAGTGAGGGAATAATAAGGTTGCATCTTATAGCATGGTTTTATCTTGCAGTACAGACACCATTTTGTGATTAAACAACAGAGTTGGAAATTATGCCATTTCTAAAAAGGGTGTGTTAAAGCAGGATTGGGGTGGGGTTGGGGGGTATGTTTGACAAAGAAAGGCAGATGATGAAGGGTGGGGGGATTCATAAGAACATAAGAAATAGGAGCAGGAATAGGCCATCTGGCCATCGTTTGCTCCGCCATTCAATAAGATCATGGCTGACCTGGCCGTGGACTCAGCTCTACCTATCTGCCTTTTCCCCATAACCCTTAAATTCCCCTACTGTGCAAAAATCTGACTGTGTCTTAAAAATATTTAATGAGGTAGCTTCTACTGCTTCCCTGGGCAGAGAATTCCACAGATTCACTGCTCTCTGGGAAAAGCAGTTCCTCCTCATCTCCATCCTAAATCTACTCCCCCAAATCTCACCTACCAATGGAAACAACCTTCCTGCCCCTTTCTCATCCATCCCTTTCATAATTTTATATGTTTCTATAAGATTCCTTCTCATTCTTCTGAATTCCAGTAAGTATAGTCCAAGGCGACTCAATCTCTCCTCATAAGCTAACCCTCTCATCTCCGGAATCAACCTGGTGAACCTCCTCTATACCGCCTCCAAAGCCAGTATATTTTTCCTTAAGTAAGGAGTCAGAACTGTACAACTATATGCAGTACTCCAGGTGTACCCTGTACAGTTGCAACATAACCTCCCTGCTCTTAAATTCATTCCCTCTAGCAACGAAGCCAACATTCCATTTGCCTTCTTGATAACCTGTTGCAGCTGCAAACCAACCTTCTGCGATTCATGCACAAGCACTCCCAAGTTCCTCTGCACAACAGCATGCTGCAATCTTTCACCATTTAAATAATAATCTGATCTTCTATTTTTCCTTCCAAAGTGTATAGATTCACATTGACCAGCATTGTACCCATCTGCCTGACCCTTGCCCACTCATTTAATCTATCTATATCTCTCTGCAGACTCTCCGCATCCTCTGCACAATTTGCTTTTCCACTCAATTTACTGTCATCAGCAAACTCAGATACGTTATACTCAGTCCCCTCTTCCAAATCATTAATGTATATCGTGAACATTTGTAGGCCCAGCACTGACCCCTGCGGCACTCCACTCACCACTGATTCCTAACCAGAGAAACACCCATTTATCCCAACTCTTTGCCTTCTGTTGATTAACCAATCCTCTATCCACACTAATACATTACCCCCAACTCCATGCATCCTTATGTTATGGATAAGTCTTTTATGCAGCATCTTATTGAACACCTTCTGGAAATCCAAGTATACAACATCCACCTGTTCCCCTCTATACACTGACCTCATTATATCCTCAAAGAACTCCAGTAAGTTTGTCAAACAGGACCTGCCCTTCCTGAATCCATGCTGTGTCTGCCTGATGGAACTGTTTCTATCTAGATATCTCACTATTTCTTCCTTAATGATAGCTTCAAGTATTTTCCTGACTACAGATATTGAGTGAACTAGCCTATAGTTACCTGCCTTTTGCCTACATTCTTTTTTAAACAGTGGTGTGACATTCACTGTCTTCCAATCTGCAGGCACCTGCCCAGAGTCCAGAGAATTTTGGTAAATTATCACAAACGGCTCTACTATAACTTCCGCCATTTCTTTCAGTACTCTGGGATGCATTCCGTCAGGACCAGGGGACTCGTCTACCTTTAGGCCCACTAGTTTGCTCAGCACCACCTCTTTAGTGATAGCAACTGTATCGAGGTCCTCACCTCCCATCACATCCATACACCTCTCTTTGGCATGTTAGACGTGTCCTCCACCATGAAGACCGACATGAAATAGTCATTTAAGGCTTTGGCCATTTCCGCATTATCCAATATTAATTCCCCCTTCTCATCTTCCAAGGGACCCACAGTCACTTTAGCCAACCTTTCCCACTTTATACAATTATAAAAACTCTTACTATCTGTTGTTATATTTTGTGCTAGTTTACTTTCATAATCTATCTGCCCTTTCCTTATTCGAGCACAGGTTCTGGATTCCTTTTTCTGCAGTTATCTATTAGGCATCTGAAGCATTTCTAACAAGAATTTTACCCATCATATTTAACATTTTAGCACATGTTTTATCCTGTAAAACTTCCATGACTGACAACACCTAACTTTTTTTTGCCTCTGATGCTGAACTAATGGAAGTTAACATAAACCAATGGTGAAAGTTAGTGCATACAATTTTAGTCTGATTAACACTCCCTGTCAGGCACATGCACTGTTACCTTTGAAGTGATGTCCTGGAGCTCAATTCAGTTTTGCAGAGAGTGCATGATAATAGTATTCATGAGCCAACTTCATAGAATCTAGCAAGGGTAGTTCATTGTTCAGTCAAAGCAGGATTTAGGCCTTACACAGTATCTTTATTAGCCTGGTTTGCTGATTTGGGCCCAAAAGCTTTGATCCTGAAAAGTCTGTAGAAATGTTTTCAAAATCAATGTAGTCTGCTTGAGAACTGACATCAAGATCTGAAGAGTTTCTGATGATGCAGAAACACAAGTCTACTATGGGATGAAAGTATGGAAAATAAAGCCAAGTGACGAGAAAGAAGTGAGATAGTTACAAAAAGAAAACCCTTTTTCCCAAAATGATCTTAAAAAGTAACAAAAAAGTACTATGCATATTTTATTTTGTATATTCTGTATAGGACCTAACATGTCACAATCTTCATTTCGATTGACGTGGAAAGAATGTGCACTGTGTCTCCCATGCATAATTCAGATGGCTTTAAATAACTTCAGGCGGCCCTGATTTTAATTTGGGTTGGGAAATGGGTAGGTGAGTTCCAAGGCAAATATCGAACCCCCCCCCAAAACGGACAGTCCCTTTGCAAATTTCTGCCTGCCCCAAATCCAAAAACTTTAAAATTTGACCTCTTTAGATCTCCTCCAACTCCATTTTTCAGTGGCTTCTTGGTTTAACCTGGCAAGAGCAGTTCTTAGGTTCATGTCTCAAATATAAGCTACAACTCAATGTTACAAATTAATGTATAATTACTCACCTAGGAGATCTATTTTCCGCAAGTTTATATTCTGCTAATTTCTTCTGATGAAAGAGACCAGCATAGATGTAATAAAAAATATGAAAATTTTTCTCATTTCTGAAAGGAAATAATATTAATAAGAATAAAACTCCATAGATTTTTCAATTTAGTCTTTAAAATCTGACATGTAAAAAATCCTAAAAGAAAAATTCAACTTTTCATCAAGGAACTTTACATTGTTTCTGAAAATGATGTATTACCAAGCCAAAATTTGAATTTTAACTACTTATTTAATATGCAAAACCAAAGTAAGGAAAGGCACACAGGTCAGGGTATCACTAAAAATTGTAGATTTGCACTATTGAGATGACCATTTGATCTACTATGTCCATTAAATGTTTTGTAAAACAAAATTTGAAATTAATCACACTGTTTTAATCATTTTGCATTCCTTTGTGTTCTTCTGCTTCATATTTTAATCTGAGAATACATTGCTCCCTGCCTCATTTCCCCTACACTAGAGTGCAACTGCATTAAGTAAATCTTTCAACTTGCATGGTCTTTATAACTAAAGGTCACTGGTGAATATACACTGTATGGTCAGTATGACCTTAATGTCCTATCCAAAATGAACCAGCCAAATCTTCACATTTTCCTAACTGTAGGCTTACCAATATTATACAAATGGTACTACTTGGTTTAGTTACTGTATGCCTTATTTATATAAATCTGTACTAGAGTTTTTGGGAAATTTAGCCCCTCATCTGACCACACATCCACACACTACACCATCTTTTTACCAAAGTAAATTCCATTTCTTGTTTTGCACCCCAAAATGTGCTCCCCACTTAATACCTTTATTTTACAAATTAAATCTATTAAGGGATAAACCTAATCTACAATGACTCCTGGTAAGCATTGTCTCACTACAAAACACCCAGGCTCTGGAAATTGCTCCCTTAACTTCTCTCCAACTTTCTTTCCTCCAACAAGGTATTCCTTAAAACCCATATCCATATTTTGATAATCTATTAATAATCTCTGTATGTGGCTCAATGTTAAATCCCGTCTGCCTATGCTCCTGTGAAGTGCCTTGGGATTTTTTTCTATGTTATCAAAATTCAACCTTATGTTATTCTATACACATACACCTTCTTGTCATTAAACAACCAATGCAGGTAAAGTTAGAATGTAAATCATTCATTAATTAAACATCACATACTCTAGGGGCCAAATGGTCCACTCATCCTATGACTTATATTAAGTTTAATTTTCCTCCAAAATGCCTATTCTATCTAGAGCCTACTGAATTCTTTTATAGTTCTTTTTGCTCATCTTTGCCATTAGTAAACAACATGTACTAACTTATCTACATAGAGCAAAAACCTGAATCCAGCGCTGACCTTATCTGCACTGCGTTTTACCCTTCCCTAATTCACACAGCTATTTAAGCTACATGGAGGCAAAGGGATAGTCAATGTTTCAGGTTGAGACCCTGCATCAGTCCTGACGCAAAACATGACCATCGCTTTGCCTCCACATTTGCTGCCTGACCTGCTGAATTCATCAAGCAGCTTTTTTTTGCTCCAGATCCCAGCATCTGGAGTCTCTTATGTCTCCAGCTATTCATCCTAAATCCTTCGATAAAAAGCTGGCAGTTAGATTGAAACCAGAGTTGAAAACACTGAATGACCAGGTAGATCAAGAGGTAGCAACAGAAAACTTGAGCTTTAAAACTAAAAATTATAGAAATGAGGCGAACTAATGAAAGTAAGTACCATCAATGGTTGAGAGCAGCTAAGGAGCTTGAGTTGGAGACCAAACAATGAACACAAGTATCAACAAATGGCATGTAAAAAAGTTGAGATTAGATAATAAAAAGTTCAGTGTCATAAGTAATTGAACAAAATTCCTATGTTACAAAAGACTTCTTGTGAACAGTTTGAAACAAGTTGAATTTTTGTTAATATTTTTGAGATTGAATTATTTTTGTGATTAGGGCTTAACAGTGTTAACTATGCAAAATACAATGATTTTTATAAAAGCTCTTTAATTAACAACTAATTTATTTCAGTATTAAAACTCCAGGTCAGATCCACGTGTTCAGTTTAAGAAGATAGTAATTGTTAGAAAAAATGAAAACAAAATAATTAGAGGTTACATACGCTGGTTGTTGAATAACTCTGGACTTTTCCAAAAGATATTCAGAGATTTTTGCTCCCATCACAGCACCTGTGGGAGTAAATTTCATTTCTAGATATTTCCCAAATCGACTGGAATTATCATTGATCATAGTGCAAGCATTTCCAAAAGCTTCCACAAGTGGATTAACTTGAAGGATTTTCTCTCTCAGAACACGGTTATTGGCCTGCAAAAATGTGAAACATCTGTGCATTAGCAAAAAAAAAGCTTACTGAAATCATGTTTCATATTCAGTCCCTCTATGCTTTCTAGTTGGCACAGTAAAGACCACAATGGACAAACAATCCTCACCTTACACCCCACCAGCCCATGTTCAATGCATCATTCACTGCACCTTCCAACATCTTAAACGTGATGCCACCACTAAACGTTTTACACCATCTCTTCCCCTTCATTGTTCCAAAGGGATCATTCACTCCAGTCCACTTTGACTCGCTCCTCGATCACCATCTTATTTCATATGCCACATTCCTGTGCAGCAACACATGCTGTTTTACCTTATCCCTTCCCAGCATCCAACATTTTTTCAATGCGAAATGGTGATTTACATGGACTACTTTTAATTTAGCTTATGAGGGTGGTGAAAGCAGAGGCTATCAATAATTTTAGTTTTTGCTGCTCATGACAGAGTCTTCATTACAATGGGGAGACTACATGGAGATTAAATCAAACTTGGCATAATGCTTCCGTTCTATCCACAGGTAGATTGCTGGCTTCCATTTGCCCATCACTTTAATTCTCCATCCCAATTCCACTCAACATTTCTCTCTGATTTCTGTGCACTCAGCCTCCAACACTATTCCAATGAAATTCAATGCCAGTGCAAGGAACAACACCTTAACTTTTGACAATATAAAATCAGGTCTCTCAGCTCACTCCACAGATGTTACCTGAATCTTTGAGCGTTTTCTGTTTTTATACCAAGATGCAAGACTTTTAACCCTGTGGAAACTTTTACTGTGTGGGAGACTGAAGTAGTCATGGTTGGTATCAGGTCCATTAAAGGAAGTGACAGCAGGCACACATTTAGCCACAAATGATAGTAGGAGCAGCAGATTGGCGAGCAGCAGGAGAGGTTTAATTGTCCAACTTGTACATCACAGCAAGACCATGGTAAACATCAGAAGCATTGCTCCAGGCTCCAGATGGCCTGTGAACATTGTTACTCAAGTTTTCATGTATTAAAATAAAATCAGAGCATATGTCAAAGCCAAAGAGTCTTGATTCAGTTTTAAAATACAAATGTTCCTACAATGTTGCCTTTTATTATTATATGCACAAAATGTAGAAATACTTGTTTCATGGGTGAATTCTATTTAAATTAATAATCATCAAACGTACCTTTCCCAGATAGGTTAAGTGCTGAACAATCAAATGCGCACTCTCCGTCTTACCAGCGCCACTTTCTCCACTTATGATAATACACTAGTGCAATCAAAAAAAATGACAGACACTTTAAAAAGAGCTGATTAATAGTCAACATATATTCTGCAGAGCTTGTACAACACTACAATGCTCTTCTAAAGTGCTAGAAAAAAATCTCACACAGGAATAGTGTTGATTATTAAATTGAAGGAATGAAGCCAACAATGAAGGTGGTGTATTTTTAAATCCTTACGAAAGCACCATCAGGAATTAGAGTCGTTATGGCACTGGAGGCCCTTGAGCCCAACAAGTCCATGTCAGCTCTCTTCAAAAGTAATCTAGCCCATTCCTTTCCCTGCTCTATCTCAGCATTTCTCAATTGCCTATCCAATTTACTCTTAAAATTATTGACAGCCTCAGCTTCCACCACCCTCATAAGCAGCAACTTCCAGGCCATTACCACTCTTTGTGTAAAACAGTTCTTCCTCATAGTCTGCCTGTATCTATTGCCCTGTTCCTCGTGCCATCAAGCTAAAGTGAACGGCTTTTCTTTTCTACCATATCTAAACTAAATATAATCTGTGTTTTTCCAACAAATCTTCCCAACCTCCTTTAACTTCTCCAATCTAACTATTATTGCTAAAATTCTTCATCTTTGGTACCATTCCAGTACATCTTCTCAGCACCTCTCTCAGGGGTCTTTACATCCTTCTTAAAGTATGTAACTAGAAATGAATGCAATACTTTATCGAGCACAGGTTACGTTGTGGCTAAAGATTCAGCATAAATCCCCTACTTTTGTATTCAATAACTCTATAAGTCCAAAATCTCCTGTACAACTTTCCCAATACATTCTGCTATTTTCAAAGATCTGTGCATATGAACTGCCAGGCATCTGTGTTCCTGCATATTCTTTAGAACAGAGCTGTTGGATCTATATATTGCCTCTTGCTATCCCTAAATACATCATCTCCACTGCTCTATATTAGATTCCATCTACCAATTGCCTGTTTTTCCACTACCCTATGTCCTGTTACTCGTTACATCAACAACTTTTAAATAATGAGGAACAAAAAAAAACATGGTAAGCTTTTTTAGTGAGCCGTAGTGATCATTAATTGGTAATGCCATCAGTAATTGAGAGGCTGACTTGCATACAGCATTGTTCGTTTCTTTGTGCCAAGTATGATGGTGGAAATCTCAAGACGTTGCGATGGATCATTCATTCAATATCTGAATGGAAGCAGTTGCGTTTTGCACTACTGTATAGGGCATTGCCATCACAGCACGGGGGATGTTCGTGGAGCTTCTGCCTCTCACAACCTGCTTAACTGCTTTTGTCCAGCCACAACTGGTTGTATAATGATTGCAGAGCCCTGATCTGATCCATTGGTTGTGAGATATCATGGCTGTCTGCATGATGCTGCTTCCACTGTATAGTGTGCATATTGCTGTGTCATAACATCACCAGATAAGCACCTTCTTTCCAGGATACTGCTCCCGGCATGCCCTTTGGCATTGATGGCAATGTGAGGGATCTGCCAGATAATAATATTAGATTGTGATGGGTTACAATTCTGGCACTAGTGATGACCCGCAATGCTTCATGTATGTTTGCTTTTGAGTTCTGTTCTGAAGTTATCCCATTTAGCACCATGACATTGGTTAAAAAGGACAATGAAATGTCAGGACTATACCTCTACAAGGCCTATGGGGTGAACTCCTCTACCAATAATGTCGTGGGCAGATGCAATTGTGACAGGCAGGTTCGTGAAAATGTAGTCAAAAAGCGTATTAATTGAAGAAATCTTGGCAAGATGCTGCACTGCAACAGAGGTGGGACATTGTCACCTTTGATAGATGCATTGCCATCTTTGTTCTGAATGATACCAAACTTTTCAAAAGTTATTGGAATTCCACTCAACCAGGCAAGTATTTACACACATTCCTGACATGATGTACAAGATCCTGGAAATACAGACTCAAAAGGAGAGTTATTTAAGCTGAATATCTAGCCTCTGACTAACTATTGTAGCCACAGTGCACGTAAGGCTAACCTAGTTAACGTTTCCATTCAACAGTGATTCCAAGGATGTTGATAGTGGTGACTATGGCAAAGTTAGTATCAATAATGTCCAGGAGAGTGCTTAGACCTTCTCTTGTTGCAGGAGTTAATTGATAGGTATTTGTGCATCAGAAAACTTATTTGCCACTTATCAGCTCGAGTCTGATTGTTGTCCTGGTCTTGATGCGTGCAGCAAAGATAGTTTAATTACATATGGAGTTGTGAAAGGAACCAAATGTTTCCCATAGCTCCATTGTCAAAAAAAACATGAAATTTGAGTCAATGTCCCATCCTCTCCAGTTTGTCTTTGTCTGATAGAGTGAAAGATACTTATGAGGCTTTTGAAGCTGGCATTTTGCTGCATTCTGTCTTGGATCAACAAATCAAGCAACCGAGGGGCAGGAACACAGCTGCAAAATGTTCAAATTGACATTTTAAGTTGTATCTCGGGTGTTTCATCACTGAAGTAAAATAATAAAGCAAACTAATTGGATTTCCCATAGCTTAGCATAGTGATTGTCAAGGCAAATGTGAACTTTTGAATTCAAACAGACTTAAAGATGGGAAAATATGGAACCACTGAGGGGATGCCTGTTGAAGAGGATGTTAATGGTGAGGAGAAGACAGGAGGCAAGGAAGAGAGAGAAAGGGGGAGGGAAAAATCCAAAGAGAAAGCCTCAGCTCAGTAGGAAAGCAGGAATGAGACAAAGGGCTGTCTGTCAGCCAATAAATATAAATATTGTGGTTGGACAGAGGAGTCAGAGATTGAAAATGCAATTGAGGGGAGGCATCAATGTAACTTGTGAAAGTGGCATAGTTAGAGAAGCACATGACTGCTATTCAGAGTCAATGGGATGGTTGGTGAAAATGGATAGACTGCCAATAGTGGGTTAGAATTGAAGCATCAGTTGTTGTCTTAGTTGCAAATGGGGTCAAAATCTTGTTCATCAGGAATGGGAGGTGAGATTGAGGTAGGGAAGGAGGGTTTTAGTTTTGACATTAACAATTTCTTCAGCTGCAAAAGTACAATGGTCTGTTAGGGCCAACACCATGATCAACCAACTATGGTGCACTGATACCATAGGAAAATTACTTTTCTCTCCACTTTTGTTATAATTGTAAAATATACTTTCTGTTTTACTTGGAGCATATGTTTAGTATTTGAACAATTTGGTTGCCCTGAATAGAAAGAATTAAAAGACTTTACCGATGTTGATGTTTTGAATTGGGCTTACTCTTACCTGGTCTTTGCTAAAGGTTACCATTCCTTGATAAGCAGCATCTGCAGTGGCAAAGATATGTGGTGGATTTGAACAACGCCTAACTCCATGATAAATCTTTGAAAACTGTAATTAAATATAGAATATATTACAACAAACTAGGAAAGTAATTCTACAGAAATTACTTGTCTATCTTAGGCAGACATCAGAACCAAGGACGACTTGCTTCCACTCTGGTTGTGTGGGTTCTGTGATGGCTAATGTAGAAATCAGTGATCCTTCCTCAGATGGCACATCTCATCAACATTGGTGTTCAGAAATATCACACTGAGAATGGACTACCAGATAGTAAACAGAAACACTGCCAAATTTTCCTCCATTTAAGCAACTGTGAAAGCTCCATAATGTCCTCAGTTAGGGTCAACTTATTAAGTATCTTTTAGCTGTAGGATATGTGCCTTTCCTGGTTTGAATGGTTCATTTATGCACCAACTTGATGAGTCTCTGATTGTAACATAGATTGAGCACAATTTGTACAGCTGAAAGTTACTTGAGTGGTCCCATGCATGTCACAGGTCCAGACTCACACATCCTAATCTCCACTCAAAAGATAATTCTGTATACTATTCTAAAAGTCCCATGGTCACTAAGAGGGAGGGGGATTCTGCAGCAAAGATCCATCTCATAACTAGCTCCATTCTGTCGAAAAATGGAGTCGCATAAAAAAATATACATCCACCACCTAACCAACCAACCAACATCTCACCCCAGGCCCCCCTCCTCCCCGCTTATGATGTTCGCTACGAGAACTTAGGTCTTACCTCTGGAGTATATATAGATAGATCCTGGAAAGGATTTAAAGCAATTAAAATGTCTCCAACATAGGTGTATATCTGTAACTCTGAATACCTTTTCTGCAGGCAATAGATGATGGTTTCCTTGAAAAATAAAAATGTAAAGTATTAAGTTTTCTAATAGCTGCCTTGTAAAGATGCTGCTTATTAGTTGCGATGAACAGAAGAAAAAAAAATGACCATTCCATAGAAAGCCATTAAAAGTAGAGTGAAATCACTTATACACATGATACAATCTTTTCAGGGTACACGAGGAGAAGTAAAAAATAGAAAAATAAACAGCCATTACAATTTTGCATTTTCATAGAAGAGCCTTTATGTCAACTATGGCCAAGGACAGACCTCATTTTCTTTCTTGTATGTGTCAATCTGCCATTCTAGGGAGAATCAGTCGTTATCCGACTGGTAGTTTCTTTGCCAAAATTGGAAGACATGACAGATAAAGAGTATTTACAAAAGGGACAGAAAAAGGGGCAGCAGGAAACATATACATGATGCAAATAGTCGAATCACAGTGAATGCTAAAGTGGAAAACAATAGAAAATTAAATGGCAAAAGTACTAGGGGAAAAAAAACAATAGGAATCAATGCAACCTCACTTGCTCCAGAACTACAAACATTAAATTCATACAGATATTGCAGATTCCACAAGGACAATTATTCATTTCTAGTTAATGAGAAATAAGAAGCACAAAATCTGGCATTTATATTTTTATAAAAATGTATTTATAAATATGAAAAATGAACAACCTCCAATAGATCAATTGGTACACCATTGTATGTTAGGTTTCTAACAACTAATGGTGGATGTCTCACTTTTAGAAGGTGAATTTACCCTATTTTCATTCTTTGGGATCAGCACAATGCCAAAATGCAGCATGGAGCACACATTAAATTCAGAATGTCATTTATCTTACTATAATCTTGTTAATATTTCAGGTGGATGACCTTGAAACAAAACCTTAAATTTCATTGTCTTGAAATGTTAAAGGTGTTGACTGAACTCTCTTCCTCAGTGCAAAATGGAGGAAGACTTTGAATATTTAAGGGTGAAATAGATTGATATTTGTTAAGAAACGAGGCAGAAGATCATCATGGGTAGATAGGAATGCACATTTGAGGTCACATCAAATCAGGTATGATCGTATATATTGGTAGAACAGGTTCAAAAGACTCAATGGTCTTCTGCTCCTAATTCATATCTTCATTTTTGAAATAATTTTTTTGAAGTTTATAGAAAGCACATCAGAAGTGTGATGGAACAATCTCCACTCCCTGGATGAGTACAGTTACAACAACATTCAAGAAGCTTGACAAAGCAGCCCACTTGATTGGCACCCCATTCACCACCTTGGACATACATTCCCTCTGCCACTGGTGCATTGTGGCTGTAGTTTACACCATCTACAAAGTGCGCTGCAGCTATTCTCCCAGTCTGTTCAGACAGCATTTCCCAAACCCACATCTAGACCAGCAAGAGGAACAACACTGGCAAGTGCAAATGAGCACCACCAATTGTAGATTCCCTTCTAGATCACACACTATCCTGAGTTAGAAATGCATTGGCTGCTGGGTCCAAATCCTAGAACTTCCTACCCAATAGCATTGTGGAATACCTTCACTAGAAAGACTGCTGGGATTCAAGAAGGCTGCTTACCAGTATGTTCTCAAAGACAATTAGAAATGGGCAATTAAGGCTGGCCTTGTCAGCTGTACTCAGATCCCAAAAATTGAATTTAAGAACACGCCTTTGGAGTCCTTTCAAATATCAGAAACATCCAACAAGATCTGACAGGGTTGACAGCCAGCCTGGTAGCTCAGCCTAGGCTTTCAACTGTTTGTTCTTATACCTTTCACATGCAATGGGATTTATAACTGCAAGGCCCTTCTGTAGAAATGTAGGCAGCATTTCACAATTGAGCTTGGAGTCCACAAACTCCAGCAAGGCCTCAACGTGGATTGGAAGGGGCAAGCGCAATCTTTCTTTGTACGTTAGCAGTTGACTTCAAAGCATGGAACCTTATGTCATATTTAAATAAAACAGGAAGAAACCAATCTACGAGTAATTAGTGTTGCACTGGCTATCTTCTGCACTTTCTAAGTAATCAAGAATTTAGAGCAGTGGTCAGATTTGCAAATTCCTGTAATTTTGTTCCAGAACCAAGAATATCATTGAACAATGTTGCAAGAGAATTTGAATGGGCAGCATTGTGCCGAGTTTTGACAAACACCAATAAGTGCATTTGCGGTGAAAAGTGGGCCCAACACTAATTACAAGCTCACAAGGCAGAAAGAGCCAGTTTGTTCTACCACTGGGTTCTTTAGGATGAGACTCCACTGATTTCAATAGGGCTGTTGGTTCATGAACTAAAAGGCAGAGGGGAAAGAAAATTACTTTCCCATTTAATTATTTCTATTCAGCATCATGATTTTAAAATGTTTTACATGCTTTTAGTTAACCTTATTTGTTTATCTTTTAAAAATAATGATTTTTCTTTAAATTATTGAATTCAATTTTAGTAGTTAGAGACATTTCAAAAAAACGGTTGAAACTGAATTACATCTTCTAAAGCTGGCAAATCACCGATCCTAATGTTATTGCAATGAAAGACTGTCAGGGACATTTCAGGTGGATTCCACTGTGCCAAGGGCCAGCAGAAACCCTCTGAATCCTGGCCAGGTATGTGCATGCTGCACAGGATGTGGGCAGAGACAATCTAGCCCAACAGATCCCTTCCCACCCCACCCCACTCCCCAGAGCAAGTCTTTGGTCTTTTCTTATACTGTTCTCCAGAATAAAACAGTATCACTGAGATATTACAGAAGTGTGTATTTATAATATTATAGTTAATATTTACCTTAGACAAAGAAACATTTTAAAAAACTGTACCTCATCAAGGAATTCAAGTGTGACTAAGTCATCGGACATGTTCTGACCACTGCTCTCTGAGGCCCTCATGTGATGACTTCTTCTGTTACAGATATGCTCTTGCCTGCTTCAAACAAATAAAATGCAGAAATGATATACAGAATGATTAGATACAAAATGATTCAATATCAATAAAACTGCTTTGATTAAATGAATTATGGAATTTTATAATTGACCATTTGTTTGATTTCCTCCTTAACTCTAGAGAATGTAGGCCCGGTCTGCCCTTGTTACAAATGCTGCACACAATCAGATTAATAATCTTTATTTTTTTCTTCTTACTATTTTTTCCTTATTCTGACTAGTTGGAGATGCATGCTGATGTTTGCATCCCTGTCCCTTCGTGTCGCACTCTGGTTATCATTACCCATTGTGCTACCCTGCACTATCAGCTTATCCTTTTCCCTTTAGCTTTCTAAATTTGCTCTCTGCAGTGAATGCTTTGATTATGGATGGCTGGATAGGAGCCCTGCCAGATTGGAGCTGGAGACTCAACAATTAATGCAAAAATGGGAGTCTGTCATATTCCTTAGACTCCAAAGGTCTTTTAACTCTCATCCAAATGGTGACCACTGCAGCTGGCCCTGCAGGTAAAGCAGTTAAGTTCAGTAGTCTCACTGGCATCCTAAATGAATAATTATCTCATCATTGGCCAAGATGAATAGGAATGTTCCTCCAAGCCTCACAAGGCCTTCTGCTCAGGTTACTCTTCTTCCCCACCTGCAAGTCCATCAGAATAAATCTCCCTCCACAGCAGAATATTTCTCTAAATTCCAGCCGGTGCCCCATGCCCTCCAATTTTCAATGGCTGCTGGCTAGTTTGCTGCCACTTTCCACTGCCTACCCTTCATCAGGACACACAAGCAATATATGTGAAAAATCATAAGTAGTAGGCAGTTGGAACAACACTTCTGCATGCAAAATCAATTTTCCTGTTGTAGCGCTCTGTGGTCCTGCATACCACAGAGCATTAACAGTTCCTCCAGGACAAATGGATGTTCATCCAGGTTGGCAGCGAAGTGAAAGGGCAAATCAGATTGCAAATTGTTACACATTGCCCCTTTCTCCAGTCTATACTCTGCAATCTGTTTTTCTTTATACTACCTCGATGTACTTATGCAAGGGTTGATCTGTCTGGATGACATGTAAACAAAAGCTTTTCACTGAACCTCAATACATATGACAATAAGAAACCAATTACCAATACCTGGCATCCACATTGCAGACTTTCATTATGGCCTTACTGAGTTTATTTAACAGTATTATCTAATCCCCCGATTTTCTATGGAGACTTACAATGAATCGTCAATGTTAATGCCAAATATTCAAGGAATTGTCACAACACTTCCCTTAGTAGAAATCCATCAAGTCAGCTCCACAAAGAGAAATCAGTATGGGTGTTGGGATGGCTTCTGTAAGGTGAGGCAGGCATGTTGCTTCAAAAACCAAAACTCATTTGGAATCCAAAACTCCACAGATAGAAATTGTTACAATTATTTATCAGCCGAGTTCCATCCCTGGGCAAGGTACTGAGCTTCATAAATTCCTTGTTGATATTACAAATATCTGTTGTAAGTTTACCTTTTGCATTATCACTGGATACCATGGTTGTGCTGTGTTTGTTGAAGCAGAATATGCACAAAATAGAGTCAGAGTACTACAGCAGAGAAACTGGCCCTTCAGCCCATCTCGTCCATACTGACCTGATCCTCTGCCTGGTCCCATTTTACCTGCACCCAGATCATATCCCTCCAAACCCCTCCCATCCATGTACCTATCCAAACTTCTTTCAAATGTTACAATTGAACCTGCATCTACCACTTCCACTGACAGCTTGTTCCACACTAGCACCACTCTCTGAGTGAAGAAATTTCCCCTCAGATTCCCCTTATATATTTCACCTCTCACCCTAAACCTATGTCCTCTAGTTCTAGTCTCACCCAACCTTAGAGGAAAAAGTCTGTATGCATTCACCCTATCTACACCCCTCATAATTTTGTGTATCTCTAGAAGATCCCCCCTTATTCTCCTGTGCTCCAGGGAATGAAGTCCTAACCTATTCAACCTTTCCCTATAACTGAGTCCTGACAACATCCTTTTAAATTTTCTCTGCATACCTTTCAAGCTTATTGCTATCTTTCCTGTAGGTAGGTGACCAGAATTACACACAATGCTCCAAATTTGGCCTCACCAACGTCTCGTACAACTTTAACGTAACATCTCAACTCCTGTACTCAGTGCTCTGATTTATGAAGGCCAATGTGCCAAAAGCTCTCTTTATGACCCCATCTACCTGTAATGCCACTTTCAAGGAACTATGGATCTGTATTCCAGGTCCCATTGTTCTACCACAAACCTCAGAGCCCTGCCATTCACTGTGTAAGTCTTACCCTGGTTTGTCCTCCCAAAGTGCAATACCTTACACTTGTCTGCATTAAGTTCCATCTGCCACTTTTCAGCTCATTTTCCTAGCTGGTCAAGGTCATACTGCAAGCTTTGATAGTCTTCATCGTTGTCCACTACACCCCCAATCTTGGTGTCATCTGCAAATTTGCTGATCCAGTTTACCACTTTATCATCTCAATCATTAATATAGATGATAAACAACAATGGACCCAGCACCGATCCCTGCGGCACACCACTAGTCACAGGAGAGACAACCATCTACTAGTCAGAGAGACAACCATCTACTACTACTCTCTGGCTTCTCCTGCTGAGCCAATGATGAATCCAGTTGGCTACCTCATACTGAATGCCAAGCTTAACCTTCTGTACCAGCCTCCCATGCAGGACCTTGTCAAAGGCCTTGCTAAAGTCCATGTAGACAACGTCCACCGCCTTTCCCTCATCGACCTTCTTGGTAACCTCCTCGAAGAACTCAATAATTCTGGTTAGACATGACCAACCATGCACAAAGCCGTATTGACTGTCCCCATTCAGGCCCTGTCTATCCAAATCCAAATATTCTGTCCTTTAGAAAACCTTCCAATAATTTACCCACAACTGACGTCAAGCTCACTGGCCTATTCTTAGAGCCTTTCTTGAACGACGGAACAACATTAGCTATCCTCCAGTCCTCCTGCACCTCACCCGTGGCTAAGGACGCCTTAAGTATCTCTGCCAGGGCCCCTGCAATTTCTGCACTAGCCTCCCGCAAGGTCTGAGGGACACCTTGTCTGGCCCTGGGGATTTATCCACCTTCATTCGCCTCAAGACAGCCAGCACCTCCTCTTCCATAATCTGGATACAGTCCACGACCTCACTATTCTTTTGCTTCAGTTCTAGAGTCTCTGTGTCTGTCTCCAGAGTAAATACAGATGACCATGATCTTCAAGAGGATCAATTTTGTCCTTCGCTACCCTTTTGCTCTTAATATAGCTATAGAACCCCTTGGGATTTTCTTTTACCCTGTCTGCCAGAGCAACCTCACGTCCTCTTTTTGCCCTCCTGATTTCTCTCTTAAGTGTTCTCTTGTATTTCTTATACTCCTCAAGCACCTCATTTGATCCTAACTGCCTAGACCTGATACACGCCTCCTTCTTCTATTTTAGGGCCTCAATATCCCTCGATAACCAAGGTTCCCTGAACCTGTTAGCCTTGCCTTTTATTCTAACAGGAACATACAGATTCTGTACTCTCAGTATTTAACTTTTGAAAGCCTCCCATTTACCAAGCATCTCTTTGCCGGAAAACAACCTCTCCCAATCCATGCCTGCTAGATCCTGATGCCATCAAAATTGGCCTTACTCCAATTTAGAATCTCAATCCTAGGACCAGTCCTATCCTTCTCCATAATTATCTTGAAACTAATGGAATTATGATCACTAGATCCAAAGTGTTCACCAACACGCACTTCTGTCGTCTGTCCTGTCTCATTCCCTAAGAGGAACTCCAGTATTGCACTCTCTCTAGTTGGGACCTCTACATATTGATTGAGGGAACTTTCCTGAATACATTTGACAAACTCTATCCCGTCCAACCCCTTTACAGTATTGGAGTACCAGACAATATGTGGAAAGTTAAAATCAACTACTATCACAACCCTTGCAATTGTCTGCTATCTCTCTACAAATTTTTTCCTCTAAATTCCGCTGACTACTGGGAGGTCTATAATATAGTCCCATTAACGTGATGATCCCTTTCTTATTCCTCAATTCCACCCATATTGCCTTAGTAGACAGTACGCCCTCTCTGAGCACTGCCGTGACCTTTTCCCTGATGAGCAATGCCACCCCCCCCCTTTAATACCTCTCTCTTTATCATATCTAAAACATTGGAACCCCGGAACATTGAGCTGCCAGTCCTGCCCCTCTGCAACCAAGCCTCACTAATGGCTACAACATCATAATTCCACGTATCAATCCATGCTTTAAGTTCATCTGCACTACCTACAATACTCCTCGCATTGAAATAGACGCATCTCAGAACATTAGTCCCACCATGCTCATCAACCTGTCGATTTCAGCCTTTGCTTGTAGGGTTACCATCTACTTTCCCCATAGCCACTCAACTTGCTGCCCCGCACTCTGGTTCCCACCCCCATGCAAATCTAGTTTAACCCCCACCCCCAAGCAGCACTAGCAAATCAAGGACATTAGTCCCCCTCCAATTCAGATGCAAACTGTCTCATTTGAACAGGTCCCACCTACCCTGGAAGAGAGCCCAGATCCAAAAATATGAAGCCCTCCGTCCTGCACCATCTCGTTAGCAATATGTTAAACCGGACTACCTTCCTATTTCTTGTCTCACTAGCACGTGGCACAGGCAGCAATCCTGAGATCACCACCCTGGAGGTCCTGTCTTTTAACTCAGCACCTAACTCCCTGAACTCACTTTGCAGGACCTTGTCACCCTTCCTGCCTATATCATTGGTACCGATGTGGACCACGACTTCTGGCTGCTCAACTTGCCCCTTAAGAACTTCTTTGGAAGTGTTTCAAAATATTTCAGGGCTGCGAATCAGCGGAGTACTTATTGTTGCTGCTGACAAATGGCTGCTCAGATCATGGCTCACCCTGACCTCCAAAATTCATCTTTGTGCAAGACTTTTAGTCCCAAGATATCTTAAGCTCTCTTTTGTGATTTCCTAGTTTTTGGTTATTTGGCGCAAGACTGGATTTTATTATGATCCTATATGATAAGCTTTTGATTAGATGCATCTGTAATTATTTCCCTCAAGAGTCAATTTTGGATTACATTTTTAGTGGGTTTGATTTATAGGTGCAAAGTTTCTTACTGATTTCATGGCTCACCATAGAAAATGATTGCAGATTATTCTAGTTAAGGATGCAGAAAGTCTAATTAGCCTTCCAAAAATCTGAGAAAATGAAAACTTTTTTTTAATCTATGTATACAGAGATAAAAATACTCACTTGAACCTGAGAATACTCACTAGAACCTAGAACAACACTTCAGAAAAAGAAACCCTGAGGTTATTATAATTATTTACACTGTAGACTAATTTGGAAAACATTCAAAAATGGCCACAGGAATCACAAATTGCCAACTGCTTCCAATGGAAACAACACACCAGCTATGAGCTGCTGGCTGATTGACATAATTGCAGCATGCAGCCAGTTCTGATTGCACTGTTCATTGGCTTAGCACCTCAGCAGGGTGAATAATTCATGAATATTTAGCACCAGTTAAAGCTACCCTGCACTACGTATCCTCTTCTCTTTCAACATCCCTGTCCTTTAACCTCCTCCCCCTTTCTTTCTGATTATGAAGCAGAGGAGGCCATTTGGCCCATGAGGTCCATGCCAGCTCGCAGACAGCAGTCCAATTTTTGTTCCTTCCCACCTCTCTTTACTTCCCTGCCACCCTGCAATCTCTCTCTCCCTTTCCCTCTATTTGGTCATCAACTCCAAGTAGATTCTATTTGCCATTAACCTACATTAGGGATAATTTACAGAAGCCAATTAACCTACCAGCATGTCCTTGGGATGTGGGAAGAAGCTGGAGCACCCAGGGATAACCCATGTGGTCACCATGAAAACATAAAACTCCACACAAACAGTCATACTTAAACCTGTTCCCTGGAGTTGTGAGGCAGCAACACCACCTGCTGCACCACAAAGCATCCCCAAGTTTCTTTCCATTTCCACCATTCCTGTGGTTATCACATAGAAAGCAGAGTTGGAATAAATGGATATTTTTCAGATTGGAAGGATGTAATTAGTGAGGATCCCATGGATCAGTTTTTGGGCTTCAGTTATTTATTATCTACATTAATGACCTGGAGGAGGGGCAGAAGGCAAAGTAATCAGGTTTGCTGATGACTTGAAAATAGGTGGAAGGGCAAGTTGTGATGTGGATATTGTGACTCTGCAAAGGGATATAAGTAGATTAAGTAAGCAGAGGGAAACTTGGCAAATGAAGTTTAATGTGGTAAAAAATTAGGCAGGTGCAGCAAGTAGGTCGGTATTGCAAAAGGATTGGAATTTGGAAATAGGTAAGATCTGTTACAATTGCACAGAATGTTGGTGAGACCACATCTGGATTACTGTACACAGTTTTGGTCCCCTTACCTACGAAAGGATATAATAGCAGTCCAAAAGAGATTCTTGGGATGAAGCAACTATCATGTCAAGAGAGGCTAAGCAGGTTGGGTCTGTATTCTTTAGAGTTTAGAAGAATGAAGGGAGGTCTTATTAAAACATACAAGATCCTAAGGGGTCATGAAGAGTGGACATCAAGATGTTTTCGCTCGTGGGAGAATCTTGAACGAGTCTTGAGATAAGGGGCTGGTCATATAAAATCAAGGTACTTACAAATTTCTTCTCATGAAGGTCAGTGAATCTCTAGAATTCTCTATACCAGAGAGTTATAGAGGCTAGCTCATTAAAAATATTTAAAGTGGAGCTAGATAAATTTTTGAAACATGAAGGAATTGAGAACTGTGGGGATCTGGTAGAGGAGTTGAGGTCTGGGGTAGAGTAGACTTGATCATATTGAATGGCGGGGCAGGGTTGAAGGCCTGATGGCCTACTCCTGCTCCGTATGAGTTCTCTCTCTCGTTTCCTGCCACTTTGCGCGTTTCCTTAGTGCCATGCACAGTCACCCCTCCCCCATACTTTCCTCTAGATATCTACATTCTCTTCCCCAGACTCATCCCACAAGTCCTACCCTTGATGTCTCTTACATTCCAACCCTGAGGAAAAACAAACCCTTACACCACTGCTGAGCAACTTTCCCTCAGCAATGGGCCAGGCGCTATGGCTGATGCAGGGGCCTCAGGTTGGTAGGTGGCACTGTGGTGGGCTTTAGGGCCACCAGTATGAGCAGTAGGGTTGAAGAGAAAGACCACAGAAGGGGTGCTGCCCTAAGCTCTCTCCTACTGAACTCAGTCCCTCTACCCTCTTAGACTCTTCACCCTTCCTGTACCTCAGTTTCTCCCCTACCTTGGCTACGCCACTTCTCAATTGTAGGCTATTTCATCTAGTCAAATGGATGCCAGAACATGGTGTTCCCTCAGCTGCAGGCTGGGCCAGAGATGGGAGAGGGTGGGCACATCGGGGGGCTGACAGTGGTTGCCTTGGGTTGACAGATGGGTAACCAATAGGTCCAGCACCCAGTCACAAAACTGACCACACCCCAGTTTGATGCCAACTGCACTCCTGAACAAGAGAAGATTCAGGAGCATGGACAACCACGTAGATGCCACAGCCAAGAAAGCTCACCAGCGTCTCTACTTCCTCAAGAGGCTAAAGAAATTTAGCATGCCCCCTTGACACTCACCAACTTTTATCGATGCACCATAGAAAGCATCCTATCTGGATGCATCACAACTTGGTATGGCAACTGGTCTGCCCGGGACCACAAGAAACTGCAGAGAGTTGTGGTCACAGCCCAGCAGGTCACGGAAACCAGCCTCCCCTCCATGGACCTCTAAGGTCCTTAGAGTCTATACCTCTCACTGCCTTAGTGAATCAGTCAGCATAATCAAAATACCCTACCCACCAAGGTCATTCTCTCTTCTCCCCTCTCCCATCAGCCAAAAGATACAGGAGCCTGAGGGCATGTACCACCAGGCTCAAGGACAGCTTCTATCCCACGGTGATAAGACTATTGAATGGTTCCCTCATATATTGAGATGGACTCTTGACCTCAAAATCTACCTTGTTGTGACCTTGCATCTTATTGTCTACCTGTAATGCACTTCCCTGTAGCTGTAACACTTTACTCTGTATTCTGTTATTGTTTTTGTTTTACCTGCACTACCTCAATGCACTCTGTACTAACTCAATGTATCTGCACTGTGTAATGAATTGGTCTGTATGAACGGTATGTAAGACAAGTTTTTCACTGTACCTCGGTACCAGTGACAATAATAAACCAATACCAATAGAGGACAAGGCAGTCAAAGAAAGCTTGGGTCATCGTGCGTCTGATTGCCAATCATTTTGGACTGTTTAAAGTCAAAATCTCGCTCTGTCAAGTCTGTAGCAGCTAGTGTGCAACAGGCATCTCATGCTAAAAGGAGTCACCTACAGGCTACTTCCAGTCCTCAGTATGAAGTTCAGGTCAAAATTCTCATGTGCAGCCCTGACAGCATCAGATCTGAACTTCACTTCTCTAACATACTCTGCAAACTGAGACACTTTGACAATGACGTTGCTGCCCTGAGAGAGCTAAAGAGGATTTACATTCTGACCTTCAAAAAAAGCCATGGCTGCTGTTCCAGAGGAAGACAAATTAATCCTCCTGGTTGACTTCAGTGCCAGATTTGGAATGGATGCAATCCCCAAAGGTGTGATTAGCACCAGTTTACAACAACAAAGGTTCATTTCTGGAAGCCATGTTATTGTGCTGCTGAATGTATGTTCAGCTGTGCAAAGCTAAGAGGCGTTAACTTCAGCACTAAGCTCCATGATGTCATGATCTACTGGTGTGATGTCATGATCTACTGGCCCTGCATTCTTTCAGTGGCTGCTAATGTAACAGCCAGAATGATGCTCATCACAAATGTGAGCACTCGACTTATTCTATGTTCATCACACATGAACAACAAGAACCCTGCAGCCACATTTTGCAGTCACTAATCCAGAAATTCATCTGTATGGTGTTCCCTCTGCCACCCCCTCCCCCCAGTGCTGATTAGACAAAAATTCATTATTTCTGAAGAAGAACACAATTGCATCAATTTCAAAGTTGATTCATTCCATTCCAGAAATCTAGTCAGGTCAGGAACTTCTGGAAAGCAAATAAAAACCACTACTGCTGGAAATCTGAAACAAATAAAAATAAAAGTGCTGTAGATACACAATGGCATGAACATCAATTTCTCTTCCAGTAACCACACCTCTCTGACCCCTTTTCCCTTATCCCACTGGCTCCCATCACCCTTTCTCTTTCCCCTCCCCCATCCTCTCGATCTGCCCATCACCCATACATTCCTCCCACCGGTTCCCCTCCTCACCTCCTTCCCTTTATTCCATGGTCCACTGTCCTCTCCTATCAGATTCCATCTTCTTCACACCTTTGTCACTTCCACCTATCACCATCTAGCTTCTTGCATCATTCCCACTCTCCCCCTTCCCCCATCTACCTTTCACCCCCCTCACCTGGATCCTCCTGTCACCCACCAGCTCTTGCTCCACCCCTTTCCCCCCACCTTTTTATACTGGCTATCTCCCCTTTTTCTTTCCAGTTCTGATGAAGGATCTCAACCTGAAACGTTGACTGTCCATTTCCCTTCATAGATGTTGCCTTACCTGCTGAGTTCCTCCAGTGTTCTGTCTGTTGTCATGTCTTAGATTGTGGTCTTTGATCTTTCATCAGGAGCTACTGCTGAATATTTTGGCAGCATACTCGCCACAAAATTGGCCTGATGAAAGGTCATTGACCTGAACCATTAACTGTTTTTCTCTCTCTGCAAATGCCACCTGATCTGCTTAGTACTGACAGCATTCTTGGTTTCCACTTCTGGTTGTGAATTGTGCATACAGTGTTGATTTGATTCCCCCATCAGATGTACATGTTTACTAATTCCATGTGTAACACCACTTTAAAGTGCTGGTTGGAAAATTAGGTCATGCTGTTGGTGGTTTTGTGGTAGCAATCTCTCAACCAAAATGTTCACTTAGGGGCTGCAAAATTAAGTGAGTTGAGACCATTGTGTATTGAAGTGATTTCAACAGAAAGCTCTTATATTCAGCTGCATCCTGCCACTCACTGGCCATTTCAAAATATTGCAACACATACTGAAAACAACATTATTCAACAAAGAAAGTATGCAACTAAACAAGACATAGTAATACCCAAAATTACAAAGAGAACGTATTCCTAGAAACAACTTAGTGATGCAAAATATTGTTATAGAAGATAATTACATCATCGGGATAGGTAAGAATATTTCACAGTATGGAGATATATTTATCAGATTCTTCTGTTTCATTGGGACAATAACATAGAGCAAATTTGTATATGCGAAGATTTATTTTATACAAAATATTTTTTAAAATGCAACAATTTCTAAATAAACATGAAATAAATCCGCATGTCCAAATGATGACATGCGATTGAAGGAGAAAGACTAAGCTCTTTGCTGATTAGCTGTTGCAAACTGTAAGCATGGTGCCCCTACATTTGTGCTCCTAACTTTTGAACTTCAGCATGGATTTTTGTTTCATATTTTTGTTCTGTGGCAATAAAAAGGAGGCTCCAGGAATGACTTTACTATAATGATCTTTATTCTATATGCACTTCATATAGTACAAGTTACTACTATATGGACTTGTAACTGGAAAATACCTTTTCTATGACTGACTAAGACTATACTGTTCTAAATATACTATCTTATGAATTATTTAACAATGTGCTTGCATGACTTGATAATGAAACATTGTTCAGTTACATACGATTTTCAAGTACTACTAGCCATTTTGAAGTACCTCAGCTAAGACTAGCACATTGATAGTATTGTGTCGTACCTAGTTTTTGCTGAATATTCTTCTTGCTGTACTTTGATCAGATTAGCTAGCTGCTGCTGTAGCTTTACGCCTTTCCCATGAGCTTGCTTTATAAATGGGTGGTCCAATAAATATGCAACTGATGGACGCTCTTCAAAATCCTTAATTAGGCATCTACAAAAAGGGGCATAAAATGACAAATAAAAATCCTGAACAAGCATGTGGTTAAAATGCTGTGTTATCCATGCATTACATTATTCAAATATCTTACACAAACTGAGAACATGGAATAGAAAATTGTACATTATCTGATTATATGTTTCTTGATTTTAACTGTTTTTAAATAAGCCAATAACATTTCATAAGCCTGCAAATACTATGGGAAGGATAAATGTCACTTTATCGTTTTAACATTTCATAAAGTACAATGATGAATTAAAATGAACTAAAATTGTACCCTACAGCCCAAAATGACGGAATCAAAAAGAACAAAAATATCAAAAGCCAAAGACATTTTAATAGCTTTGAAATTTCAACTTGGATCAATAACCTGGAACATTAGCATCGCTTTACTTAAGGTTAGTCTGTTTTTGTATTCAGAAAATAAAATCAAAGTTATGTAGCTGATTTAGCACTTATTTTAGAATGTCATTTGGCAGCTGCTTAAAACAGTAAAATCATTTTTCCCCAAGGTATTATGAAAAATCATCTTTAAATAAAATCTGCATTTAAAATATCAATACTAAATACATGAACAACTTGAGCTTTACTTCTGACTCAATTATTCTGACAGAGAAGCTTTTGTTTTCTATTTCAGGAAATGATGCAAAGTTAAGCAAAGGCATAATAAACAAGATCTGATATAGAAACAGATTTGATTTATATTATTTCACAAGTTTCACCTACCACTGAACGAGTGCAAGAGCATCATTCCTTGAACTATGATTATACCAGCAAATGATAAGCCACTTGTGGTTCCTTTGTTTAGCCCAATTTCTCAACTGGTCTAACACCTTATTCTCCAAGGAGGTTCTTCGTAATCCTCTACATTCACACCAGCTACAGTTTGTGTGCTGGTTGGCACTACCTCACATTTTAATTCTGCATTTTCCTGGCAATGATGTAAGCAGGGCTTGCTGGATGCTGTTTGTGCTCATTATTTATTGTAGCTTGCTAGTCAAAGCGCAAAAAAAAATTGGTGACTTATCTTATCCACCTTTTCCATCCATTTGATATAAAGTATCAACAGGTCCACCCAAACAGAGAAATTAATCATTTTGTAATTTATTTCACAGCTGCCTATTACTGAATACCATAAGCTAATGTTTATCATATAGACATTTGAGATATTAGAAAAAAAAGACCTTATTTTAGCAGCTTTTTAAAAAATAGGTTGGAAATTTAAATGTATTTATATTCATCTGTTACATGCATTTTATTACTAGTTACATTTCTGATTCAGTGATTGGCAAAAATGGTTTTCTTTTCTAATATTTATTGAAAAATATTTTCTTAAGGTTATTGGCTCCAACTTAAAAAAACTGCAATTGTATATTTAAATTATATAGTATGGAATTAATAATTTGTTTTATTTATACTCCACATCAGCAGTCACCTTAAGATGAGGCCCATGCTATCACCTCTAATGTAAGAGGTCAGAAACAATTGCCCACCAGCAGAAAACAAAAACTCAAACTCCAGTGACACTGAATCTCTTATCTTGTTTGACATTCTGGCTGCCTTCATCAGGCTTTCTGAGCCGAAAATTAATTCTCAGTATTCATTAGCGTTACAACATTAACCATAGGTTGCAGCCATTTGCTGCAATCTAGCAACTCGGCATCTAAACACCATTTTCATTTTGTCACACTGAGCACCTATTTGCTGCCATAATTGGAAGCCGAGGATAAAGCATTTATTACCCATGAACAAGAGCAGGCACCTACATACGGTTCTGCATGATGTGGCTTGAAAATCTGCAGGCAGCTTGCAGCTGCTGATAACATTGTTTGTGTTGCTATCCCTTAATGATGTAAACTGCCATTTTGTTATTAGTAAATCAGATGGCAACATTGGAAGTCTAACAACTAGGGAAAAAAATCATTTATGAAACAGAATGCAGACTATGCAGTTACAGGACAAGAGATATTAATAACTCATTTTACCAAAACTCAAGCTGCCCAAATCTTAATCAAAATAAAAAAATCACCAGCAACTGCAAACATATTCTTAAAATTCCATACAATGAACTACACTGTTGTCAGGGCTTTGTGCTCATTTGCACATCTATTAAAGGATACAAATTCTGTATACAGTACAGATGATTTTCCACCCTAATTTTGTATTTGGTCCGTATATCACATTCTCATCACATTTCTAGTCCAGCAACAGACCTACCTCTTTCAGTTCCATAACATAGTTCATCTCTATCCCTACTTCAGCTCATCCACACTTTTCCTACCCCTTGGTCTGGTTATTCCAATGTTTGTGCCTGGTTGCCCCTCTTTTAATCACCATAAATCATAGTGCACAAAAAATTCTGGCACCCAAATCTTAAATTGTGCCTATTACCTTTTACTCATGTAATTCAATGATTACCAGCCTGGAAAAGTCTAAATGAAAAAAAAGTTTTCGAATTTCTAATGGACTCCCTTTTATAACTGTAACTTCCTGAAGTCCTGCAACCCTCATAAGATTCTGGCCATTTTGGGTGTTAGTGATTTTATTTAAATCAATCATTGGCAACTATGCCTTCAGTTGTCCAAACCTTAAATTCTAGATTTGTTCAGGGGTTTCTATGTTTTTCCTTGAAATACCACTGATCAAGGTTTTGGTCCTAATATCCCATCTTTCTTGCTGTCAATTTTTATTTGATAATACTCCTGCCTTGGGGTACTTCATTATTTTCAAGTTGCCATATAAATGCAAACTTTTTCACTCCCATGAACCAGCTTGATGTATGGTATTGGCACTAACAGGAATTTTATAAAATTTTATAAAACCGCCCTCCTTTGTCACACCATACAGGACGGAGTCAAGTAGATCGGTTACGATTAGAGCCACCTAATTTGCTGAGAAACAATCAGAAGCATTGGCTTCCCCCTCCATAATTTATGCAGTAAATTGGGATTTGTATCTGCAGCAAAACTGCAGCAAAAATCAGATAGTGGATTGAATCTGTGTTATTTCTCTTACAATTCATCAAGCTGTTCGATCAACTCAAAAGCATCAAGGGGCCTTCAAGTTACTTATAATGAAGTACTCACACCAAATGTAATGCTGCTCCATTGCCTGGCTTACATTGAAGAGCTCTTCACTTTTAAAAGGAAATAACCATAAAAGTGCAGATCTATACTTCCTCAGGTTGAAAGAGCACTAAAAGAAGTCAATCTGTTGTTCAGCTACTAAGTGGTGAACCAAGGGAACAAGCTGTATCAAGACATTGTCAAACATCACACCAAGGACAGACAGCCAACACTATGAGAAGCAAACAAACTAATCTCAGTGATATGTGAAAGTAAACAAGTAGCTTTTTTAATGTATTATTCAAACACACATTACATGCAGGGCTTTCACATTATGGATATTGCAGTATTATAACTTAAATATGGGGTGGGAGGGGGTGGGGAGGGGATTTATCCTGATTAATACATTTGGAAATCAGGGTGCCTCAAAATAAAATGCTTTAGAACCACCTCAAGTTCATTTACTTTCATTTACAGAGCAGCATTACATTTGGTGTGAGTACTTCATTATAAGTAACTTGATGCTTCTGAGTTTAGCGAACAGCTTGCTGGAATGTAGAAAATGCTCATGGGAATATGCCATCAGGTGATTCACAGTGTCTGGAGAGTGAAGGTATGTTACTTTTTCAGCAAAGACTGGGGAGAATGCTGTTCATGGTTTTGAATGTGATTCTTGTCTGAAAAGAACCACATTTAAGGACTTGCACATCTCTGTCCAGACTCTGCAATGTGTCGTCAAAGAAATGTAACAACTGACAACTCATTGGGTGGTCAGAAAGAAGGAAAATAAGTAATACCAGTACCAGTAACTGCTCATATTTAAACTTTGCTGGCTTCCATGGTCATTAGCTTGGCAACACACAGAATTGATTCCATACGTTGAATTTTGATTGTTAATTGTTGTAAGAGGCCCTCCCAACCTCTCATCTTGCTCCAGTTGGATATATCAGCCGTGTTCCCACAACCACATAACTGCGAACAATACTAGTCACTGCCGTTCCTTACCTCTCAACATCATCAGTGATTTAATGGTTCTGCTGTCTCCTTAGTAGGTAAGTTCGTTTTATGCAGAAAACCCACTGCTATATCTATTCTGAATAAATTTCTTAACCAGATACTTTCACGATTTTTTCTCTAATTGAATAAGTTTAATGTTATCAGCTTTGACATGAAACCCCACCATATAATGTGTGTAAATAACTGCATGCTCTTACCCACCCTCTGCAAAACAACATTCACAACTTTCACCCCATTTCTATATCTGCTTTATTTAAGTATTGTGTGTGGCCTTGTGATATGCTGCAGAAGATCGACTAACAACAAATTAAAAACAGATGTGCAATGTCCCATAAATACACATGACCTCTGCATTACAGCTGTTCAGGTAACAGAAATTCACCCTTACAGAATTCACATATCATTACCCAAATTTATGTGAAAAAAGTAAATAAACACAAAATTTATTTATTTTCCAACTTATATTTCTTGACACATTCGCAGATGACATGGCTTCATGTCACAGAAAATCATGACACACTGTGTTTTCTAGGAATGCAATCCGCACCCCCAGCACCCTCTTGTCACACAGGAGTCACCTATACGTGGAAATGGGTCAAGGCAATGTGCAATCGAGTTTGCAACTTCATTGTATTGGAGCAAACTTATTCATTATCTGGGAGGAAAGCCAAATTTTGGCATGCTTTTTCCTTTTTCCTCAGATGATAACATCAAAAACAGAAGAACTGGCAATTAATCATAATGCTGCTTGTGATGTCTTGACATGTACAAAATATCCGCTGCTTTTACCTGCCTGGCCATAACAATTGATAATACCAGGTATGTTAAGTTGTCTGAGATGTTTCAGGACTGTATCATTCTGTTTAAGGGCAAAATCTTCCCTTTCTATACAAATAAATTAAACTATTTGGGATTCAGATTAACAAATCAATCTGACTCAGAACAGACATCATATGAACAGTGGAGATGTTTTCAAGTGGCTCAGTGTTGCTTGGCTGGAGTCCCCAGCAATTGATGCACAAGTCTTATGCAGTGTTACGGACTAAGTTACTATTGGTGAATATCCCTTTAAGATAGAGCATAGTGGTGTGTGTGTGTGGCGTGGTTACGACAACAGACGATAAAGGACGTAATGACGTTTTTGAAGCAGTCAGTCGGAATCAGTCAGGAGGGAGGGAGGGAGAGAGAGAGAGAGCGCGAGAGAGAGAGAGAGAGAGCGCGAGAGAGAGAGAGCGCGAGAGAGAGAGAGAGAGAGCGAGACAGAGACAGAGAAAGAGAGAGAGAGAGAGCGAGAGAGAAAGGGAGAGATATCAGCCTGCTAGTCTCTATCGATGGATGAGAAACAATAACTGTGCCTGTCACTACAATCCACGTATGGATTTTTGGAGTAATCCGGTGGAGTCCACTTTGTCGTTAACCTGTAGAGGGAAACAGGTATTTGTGTCGACAGCCACATCTTGGATGCTTTTCAGGGTGGCAGATACTTCGGAACAAAGCAATGGAGTTCACTTTGTTGTTGACCTGTAGAAGGAAACAGGTATTTGTGTGGACAGCCACGATTTGAGTGCCTTTCGGGGTGAGGCAGATGCGGTGGAGTAGTCACTGCTGAGTAGACACTGAGGTGTCGTATGGGTTCCATCATGGAACGTTTGGATTTCGTAATTACTCTCTACATCCATATTTCCTCTTCAGTCAATGGTGGTTTTGAAGAAGCCTTTGCTCATGTTTCACCTTATGGCTTGCTGAACTGAACTTTGAAAACTATTCCTGGACTTGGAGTTTGGGAGTTTGCCACCCACACACACCCACACACCCACACACCCACACACACACTATGAGTTTAGTTTTTGGGGTTAATGTTTAAGATTTAACATTTTTACTTCTAACATTCTAACATTTTTACTTTTATTTTTCTTATTATCATAAGTAGTTATTAATAAAGTAGTTTTTAACACTTATACATGACTCGGTGTGTTTCTTTTGTTGCTGGTTTGTAACAGCAGTAATTAAGAAGTTCAGAGTAAACTCAGCACTCTGAGACTAGATGAAGGACCTGGTAAAATACTGAGTAGCCTTACAACATTTATTGTATTTAATCCACAATCTATATCCTTTCAGTGGCAAAAAATGATTCATGGCAGATTCTGGAGCTAGGCCAATTGCATTTCTGTGATTCATATCACCAAAAAGGCAAAGAATTATGAATTGTCCTGAAATTGCTAAGGAGTAAATCAAGCAATGAAATTAATGCACCATTTAACCTGAGGCATCATTATGAAAAGTTTTAATATGTAGAAAATCATTCACGTACAGTTTATACTGTACTTCTATTTTGTGAAAACAGCTATCAGCATCCATTTGCTAACAAATGCATCCCATTTCAATGCATCGAGTATTAGAACCAGATTAAGGGTCACAATTATAAAGTTTCCAATTCCATTATGGAAAATAAAAGAGTAACCAGTTTATTCTGCATTGGTAGTTTCATTAAATATTCCTACATGAATGAAGACAAACTTAAGTTTAGTTGAAAAGTGAACTGGGTGTTTAAAAAACTGATGCATCAAGTCAAGTGCACAATATGTGGGATGTTTGCTGACTGTGAATGTCATCGGTAAAGCCACCATTTATTACCAATTGTCACTGAAGAGGCCTGCTTGCCTTCCAATGTGTTATTTGTTTTGAAGAAAAAGTGAATATAGGAAGGCCACATTAAGCAAAATCTACAAGTCCTTAAGGTAGTTATAAAACATATATCGGATGCCTGATAATAACAAATGATGCATAATGAGCACTGTTAATCTAGTAATGTTGCTTTGAACTCTAAATGGGAGAAATTCACACTTGGTTGCAAGCACTGAAGAAGTAGGAGCATATCAGCATCCATTTTACACAGGCACACAAGGACACATTTCTCCCATAGCAACACTCAAAAAATGCTGGAGGAACTCAGCAGGTCAGGAGCTTCTAGATGCTGCCTGACCTGCTGAGTTCCTCCAGCACTTTTTGTGTGTTGCTCCAGATTTCCAGAATCTGCAGTTTTTCTTGTTTCACACATTTCTCCCATTCGAGTTTGCACATTTTGGAATTTACTCTGGTTATTCAATTACACAATATAACAAACTGTCAAACCATCAAAGTGCAAACCTTGCTTTTGAATCTGGTTACAAATGATTAGAAGCAACTGGATGTGCAAATTTCTCTTCAATCCTCTCTCAGAAAGGAGAGCAAAGCAGAAAGTATGCAGGAGATCACATTTCTACTGCACACTTTCTGCTTCTTTGCTCTGCCTCTGCACAATCATTTTGTTATGCACCATTTTGCTGTTTGGCAAGAACCCAACATTAGGGGGCCGAGTTTAGGAAGGTTCCTTGTACCACTCAACCGCATAAAGCAGTGGCTTCCAATGTAGCATTATCTGGCCCAGGCCCATATAATTTCACAAACCAAAAGAAACTATATTCCAGGCTTACATGGTGAAAGCTTTTTACGCTTATTTAAATGGTCTGTTCCTTCTGAGTCCATCTGAGCGCTACATGTCTAATCTTCATTTAGTCATTAGGTGTGGGATCAAGTGACCAATTTTTGGTCTGCATCTAGACCTGAACGAAAGAGCTACCTAGAGGTCCAGCATGGAGGCATCCACAAAAAGGAACATTCTGCCTGCTTCCTTGTTCTTCATGTTCTTGTCCTGACTGGGAGCACATGGTATATAGGCTCAAGGATCTGCAGAACCAGTGGGCACTACAATACACATACCATAATTCATTATGATGGCCTAGAGTGATACAACATGAAAACAGGTGATTTGGACCAGCGAGACCATGCTGATCCACTTACACTAATCTTACACAAGTCCCATTTTATTCTTCCCATAATTCATGATGAAAGGTATTGGTATTGGTTTACTATTGTCACTTGTACCGATGTACAGTGAAAAGCTTGTCTTACAAACCGATCGTACAGGTCAATTCATTACATAGTGCAGTTACATTGAGTTAGTACAAAGTGCATTGATGTAGTACAGGTAAAAACAGTAACAGTACAGAGTAAAGTGTCACAGCTACAAGGTAGATCGTGAGGTCAGAGTCCATCTCATTGTATAAGGGAGCTGTTCAAGTCTTATCACTGTGGGGTAGAAGCTGTCCTTAAGTCTGGTGGTAAGTGCCCTCAGGCACCTGTATCTTCTACCCAATGGAAGAGGAGAGAAGAGAGAATGTCCTGGGTGGGTGGGGTCTTTGATTATGCTGGCTGCTACACCAAGACAACGAGAGGTAAAGACAGAGTCCAAGGAGGGGATGCTGGTGTCCGTGATGCACTGGGCTGTGTCCACAACTCTCTGCAGCTTCTTGCATTGACCTAAATCATCGACCTAAAATGTTAATTATTTCTCCCCTCACTATTCTTGCTTGACATTGAGTATTTCTAGTATTATCTGATTTCTGCGCCACCCCCCCCCCCCCCCACCCTCCATTTCCAGTATCTGAAGAATTTTACCTTGGTGATTATGATGAAACACTTAAAAGTTTTCTTAAAACTTCTTTCAGTCCAATTTCAGTTCTATTTTATTTGATCCTTGATCCACAATATGCCCATCACAAATGTAGCTGACCAGTGTAATATCATTAGAAGTAACCACTTCACAACCCACGGGGAGATCAAGCTCCATCTTTACAGTAAGGATAGCCTCCATTTTGTCATATGATACTATCATTCTGCTAAATTTCATTATTTTATAACAGATCAGGCAATCTAAAACTAAAAACAGAAACACTGGAAATACTCAGCAGGTTAGGCAGCATCTGGGACGACAGAAATTGTTAACAATTCAGGCCAATGACTTTTTAATCAGAACTGAAAAAAAATTAGAAATCAAACATGCTTTAAATTGGAGAGAAAGGAGAGGGATGACAAGAACAAAGGGAATATCTGCAAGAGATTGAAGATCAAGACAGACTGAATGACACGTGGTTGCAGTCAGCTGAGAAAGGTTTATAAAGGGTTATTAATCACAGCTAATCTGTCTGGGGGAGAGACAACAGGAGGAAATGAATGTGGACAGGGACAGGAGCAGAATCTTTTGACTGTGAGGTACAAACTGGAGACACTCAAAACTGCATTTGCTGGAAATCTGAAATAAACCAGAAAATGCTGGAAATACTCAGGCAGCAGTGGTGGGGAGAAAGAGATTTAAGGTTGAAAGTTGAAGACCTTTAATCAGAATTGGCCAGTTCTGATATACACTAAAAAGGCCAAATCATTCCATAATGCTAATAGATGTCTATTATAAGAGTAATTAAAACCAAGCTTAAGAAGCAGGAAGCTGTCAAAAGAACATCAGGTGAGGGCCTCAGAATCCACTACCTAAGGCACTCACAAGTCCTGCATTGACTCACAGGATAGCCATGGTTTCCTGACCTCTTGGTCCATTGGTGCCACAAAGGGCAAATGCAGGTGCAAGATAAGTGAATGGGGTGGGGCAGATGAAGCATGATTCAACCCATCCAATCTTGAATGGCAGTGTACATTTAAATAATTGAAGTGCTCTATGAGCATTTGTCTTCAATGATGGAGGAACCAGCATTTGGATGTAAAAGACCGTACTGATGTATTCAGCACTATTTTTAACTAGAAGTGCCAAATGAATGATCCATCTGGACCTCCTCCCTCCAGCTTTCAACTATGTAAAAAGAAGCAGGTGAAAGCACTGGATACAGCAAGGTCTAAAGGGCCCAACATCATCTCAGCTATTACATTAAAGCTCCCCACATGCCTGTGGCCTTGACTCTTTTTGTGGATAGAGTTTGCAAATTTAGGAGATGCTGTCAGAGTAGCCTTAGCAAGTAACTGCAGTACCACCTTCAATAAGGGTTGGGGAGGGGGAGGAGTGGGTCTAATCTCCTGTCCTTGATGTTCAGCAGCACTATCATCATCAAGAACTCCTACCATCAACATCCTGGGGATCATCATTGATCAGAAACTCAACAGAACCACTCAGAAATACTGTGGTTACAAAAGCTGGTCAGAAGCTGAATAACTCAGCTCCTCATTCCCCAAACCTTCCTCGCCACCTACAAGGCACATTATGAATGTGAAAGAACAGAATACACTTACCTCATTGAATGTCATTCCCTGACTATTCAAGAACCCAAAGGCTTTTCATCCATGCCAAAGCAACACACCATACTTGATGATGTCTATTTCTTTTTCTTCTTGGGCAGTTCCTCAGGATTGAGGATGAGTTGCCTCCACTCCTGCCCGAGAAGCAGATGATGCCTGTGTGTGAATTTGTTTAAAAATATGGATGGCCAATGCAACCACATACCACACAGACTTGAGAGTGAGATTTTTGACCAGGACGATTAAGACGTGGCTTGACTGTTACTCACCCACCACTGGCGCACTATGCTAATGTGTCTAGCATCCACAAAATACACTGCAGTTATTCATTGAGGCTCCTTTGACTGTACCTCCCAAACCCAGAGCCTCTATTGCCAAGTAAGGGCAGCAAAGTAGCACAGCTAATAGAGCTGCCACCTCATAACTCCAGCGGCCCTGTTTCAATCCTGATCAATGCTGTCTGTGTGGAGTTTGCATGTTCTCCTAGCGTTTTGATCGGGAGTGAGAAGCGAGCAGCCGAGGAGTTCTGAAGAGATAAGTTTTTTTTCTTCTAACGGTTTCAGGGATAGTGGGGAGTAACTGCGCAGGCGCATGACGTCTGTCGGAAGCGCGCGTGCAGTTTAAAAAGACAACTGCCATATCCAGTGGGCAGCGGAGTGAGAGGGAGCAGAGTGTTTTGGGCTTTGGCTCAAGGGGCTTTGGCTTAAAGGGCCAAGGTGGGAGAGTAGCTGGTAAGTAAAGGTAAGGTTTACCTGTTACCTATTATAAATTTTTGTGTAGGAAAAAAAAACTAGGTAGGGGGAAAAAAAAGTTAGTTCAGATGGAGGACATGGTGGTGTGCTGCAGCTGCTTGATGTGGGAGCTCGTGGACCTTGCTGTGGTCCACGATGACCACGTCTGCAGTAAGTGCATGAGGCTGTAGGAACTTCAGCTCAAAATTGATGAGCTGGAGTTGCAGCTTCAAACACTGTGGAGCATCAGGAGGGAGAGAGTTATGTAGATACTGTACATCAGGAGAGTCACCCCCCTTACAGCAGGTACTTCTGGGGTCCAGGAAGTAGATAGAAGGGTGACTGTCAGGGGAGAGAAAAGGAAAAGGAAAACGAACAGGCAGATAGAGCAGAGGACCCCGAAGGCTGTTCCCCTCAATAACAGGTTTTCCGCTTTGGAAGCTGTTGAGGGGGATGACTTGCAGGAATCAAGCAGCAGTAGCCAGGTCTCTGGCACTGGGACCGGTCCTGCTGCTCAGAAGGGAAGGGAGGAGAAGAGGAAGGCAGTAGTGATAGGGGACTCGATAGTCAGGGAAACAGATAGGAGGTTCTGTGGCAGTGAGCATGAATCCCGGATGGTATGTTGTCTCCCAGGTGCCAGGGTCTGGGATGTCACTGATCGGGTCCACAGGATTCTTGAGCGGGAAGGAGAACAGTCAGAAGTCGTGGTTCATGTTGGTACCAACGATAACGGTAGGAAGAGGGATGAGGTCCTGAAAAAGTGAGTTTAGGGAACTGGGCAGAAGGCTGAAGAACAGGACCACAAGGGTAGCAATCTTGGGATTGCTGCCAGTGCCACGCGATAGTGAAGGTAGGAATAGGAGGAGATGGCAAATAAATGCATGGCTCAGAAGTTGGTACAGGAGGGAAGGTTTTAGATTTTTGGATCATTGGGATCTCTTCAGGGGAAGGTGGGACCTCTACAGAGAGGACGGGTTACACCCAAACCTGAGGAGGGGGCCAATATCCTTGCAGCCAGGTTTGCTAGGGTGGTTCGGGAGGGTTTAAACTAGTTTGCGAGGGGGATGGGAACCGGAGTAGGTCAGAGGAAGAAGGGGATGGGGAAAAGTCAGATCTAACAGGTAGAGAGGCTTTGAGGAAGGAGAAGCAGAGTACAGGCTATAAAAGTAGTAAGGTGGATGGGCTAAAGTGCATTTAAATGCAAGAAGCATCAAGAATAAGGGAGATGAACTGAGAGCTTGGATAAGTACATGGGACTACGATATTGTGGCTATTACAGGGACATGGCTGACACCAGGACAGGAATGGATATCGAGTATTCCTGGTTTTCAGTGTTTTAAAAGGGATAGGGAGGGGGGGAGAAGAGGAGGAGGGGTGGTGATACTGGTCAGGGACACTATTACAGCTGCAGAAAGGGTGGATAATGTAGAAGGATCCTCTCTAGAGTCAATATGGGTGGAAGTTAGGAACAAGAAAGGAGCAGTTACTCTACTGGGAGTATTCTATAGGTCCCCCGGTAGCAGCAGGGATGCTGAGGAGCAGATTGGGAGGCAGATTTTGGAAAGATGCAGAAATAACAGTGTTATTATCATGGGAGACTTCAACTTCCCAAATATTGATTGGCACCTGCTTAGTGCCAAAGGGTTTAGACAGGGCAGAGTTTGTTAAGTGTGTCCAGGACGGATTCCTGTCACAGTATGTTGACAGGCCGACGAGAGGGAATGCCATATTAGATCTAGTTTTAGGTAATGAACCAGGTCAGGTGACATCTATCGGTGGGTGAGCATTTGGGGGACAGTGACCACTGCTCCATAACCTTTAGAATTGTCATAGACAGGGATAGGAGCAAAGAGGAAGGGAAGATATTTAATTGGGGAAAGGCGAATTATGAGGCTATGAGAGTGTAAATTGGGATGACATTTTTGAAGGGAAATGTACTATGGAGATGTGGTCGATGTTCAGGGATCTCTTGCAGGACGTTAGGGATAAATTTGTCCCGATGAAGCAGAGAAGGAATGGCAGGGTGAAGGAACCGTGGGTGACAAGACAGGTGGAACAACTAGTTAGGAAGAAAAAGGCAGCATACATTAGGTGTAAGCAGCAAGGATCAGACAGGGCTCGTGAGGAATATAGAGTAGCAAGGAAGGAACTTAAGAAGGGGCTGAGGAGAGCAAGAAGGGGACATGAAAAGGCTTTGGCGAGTAGGGTCAAGGAGAATCCCAAGGCTTTTTTCTCATACGTGAAGAGCAGAAGGATGGCTAGAGTAAAGGTAGGTCCAATTAAAGACAAAGGTGGGAAGATGTGCCTGGAAGCTGTGGAAGTGGGTGAGGTTCTCAATGAATACTTCTCTTCAGTATTCACCAAGGAGAGCGGTCTTGATGATGCTGAAGACAGTGTTGGTAAGGGTAATGTTCTAGAGTATGTAGATATCAAGAGAGAGGATGTGTTGGAGGTGTTAGAAAATGTTAGGACAGATAAGTCCCTGGGGCCTGACGGAATATTCCCCAGGCTGCTTCGTGAGGCGAGGGAGGAGATTGCTGAACCGTTGGCTAGGCTCTTTGAGTCCTTGTTAGCCAAAGGAATGGTACCGGATGATTGGAGAGTGGCGAATGTTGTCCCCTTATTCAAAAAAGGTAGTAGGGATAGTCCAGGGAATTACAGAGCAGTGAGCCTTACATCTGTGGTGGGTAAGCTGTCTAAGAGATAGGATCTATGAGCATTTGGAGAATCATGGACTGATTAGGGACAGCCAGCATGGCTTTGTGAAGGGAAGATCTTGCCTCACTAGCCTGATAGGGTTCTTTGAGGAGGTGACCAGGAAGATTGAGGAGGGTAGTGTAGTAGATGTGGTCTACATGGATTTTAGTAAGGCATTTGATAAGGTTCCACATGGTAGGCTTCTTCTGAAGGTCAGAGGCCAAGGGATCCAGGGGGGCTTGGCCATGTGGATTCAGAATTGGCTTGCCTGTAGAAAGCAGAGGGTTGTGGTGGAGGGAGTGCATTCAGATTGGAGCGCTGTGACTAGTGGTGTCCCACAGGGATCAGTTCTGGGACCTCGACTTTTTGTGATATTTATTAATGACTTGGATGAGGGGGTGGAAGGGTGGGTTAGCAAGTTTGCAGATAACACAAAGATCGGTGGTGCTGTGGATAGTGTGGAGGGCTGTTGAAGCTTACAGAGGGATATTGATAGGATGCAGAGCTGGGCTGACAAGTGACAGATGGAGTTCATTCAGAGAAGTGTGAGGTGGTACACTTTGGAAGGACAAACTCCAAGGCAGAGTACAAGGTTAATGGCAGGATTCTGGGCAGTGTGGAGGAGCAGAGGGATCTGGGGGTTCATATCCACAGATCACTGAAAGTTGCCTCACAGGTGGACAGGGTAGTTAAGAAAGCTTATGGGATGTTAGCTTTCATAAGTCGTGGGATCGAGTTTAAGAGCCGCGAAGTAATGATGCAGCTCTACAAAACTCTGGTTAAACCACACTTAAGAGTACTGTGTCCAGTTCTGGTCGCCTCATTATAGGAAGGATGTGGAGGCGTTGGAAAGGGTGCAGAGGAGATTTACCAGGATGCTGCCTGGATTAGAGAGTATGGATTATGAGGAGAGACTAAAGGAGCTAGGGCTTTACTCATTGGAGAGAAGGAGGATGAGGAGAGACATGATAGAGGTATATAAAATATTAAGAGGAATAGATAGAGTGGATAGCCAGCGCCTCTCTCCCAGGGCACCAATGCTCAATACAAGAGGGCATGGCTTCAAGGGAGATGTCAGAGGGAGGTTTTTCACCCAGAGAGTGGTTGGTGCATGGAATGCACTGCCTGGGGTGGTGGTGGAGGCTGATACATTGGTCAAGTTCAAGAGATTGTTAGATAAGCATATGGAGGAATTTAAAATAGAGGGATATGTGGGAGGAAGGGGTTAGGTAGTCTTAGATGTGGTTGGAAGGTCAGCACAACATGGTGGGCCGAAGGGCCTGTATTGTGCTGCATTGTTCTATGGTTCTATGGACTGTGTGGGTTTCCTCTGTTTGCTCTAGTTTCCTCCCACATCCCTAACCTGTGCAGATTTGATAGGTTAATTGGCCACTTTGATTTCTCCCTCGCATGTAGATGACTGGTAGAATCTGGAGGAGTTGATGAGAAAATGGCGAGAATAAATGGGATTGGCACAGGATTAGTGTAAAGTGGGTCTTTGATGGTTGACATGATCTTGTTGAGTTGAAGTGCCAATTTCTGTGAAGTGCTATAACGCTAAGAAGGACAACAGCAGCAGATGCATGAGTATTGTAGCTGCAAGTTCCCCTCCAAATCACACACCACCCTGACTTATAAATATATAACCATTCTGTCTTTGTCACCAAATATCCAATAATACCTACCTTGGAAATACCTTCACCAGGAGGACTGCAACAGTTCCAGAAGGACTGCAGATGGTTTTAAAAAGTCAATTCATCAAAAACGGAAGGGCAATGACGAATGGGCAATAAATACTGGTCCTGACAGTAATGCCCAATTCAAGTACATGAATAAAAATTATATTACATAAATAATGCTTTCAGTAATATAGAAGTCATTTTGCTAAGACTAAACTCAGGAAATAAAAAAAAATCCTGGATAAAAATGCATTATACATTATAAAATATTTCACTGATTTAGAGATAGCGATGTTTAATTTTAAATTTTAATGATGATGTAAACTAGACAAAGTCAGTTTGGCTGTCACGTTTTATCACAAATCAATACTGCAAACTAATTTGAACCCTGGGCTGGATAAAATAAATTTAGAGGAAGCAGTACATACTGTGAAATGAAGTTGTTGAATCCTTTACACCATTTTCCTGGGTGCAACAAAGTTGGTGGTGGGTTTCTGAAAGATACAAAAAAAATCAGAGGGCAACTTAAGAAGTTGTTTTGTAAGGTTAGATTCATTCCATTGTTTGCATTTAGCTGGTCATCTTGTTTGAGTTACAGTTTGCTAAATGTGCAATCTGAATCTGAAATGAAAACAAAATGAAAATAAAAATGCTGAAGGAAATAAATATACAATTTTCCTTCAGGAGAAATGTAGTATTTGATGATTTTCGGAAATTCAACATATTTTCTATTGTTTTACTGCTGTCCATGTATATGCATTAATATGCATCTTGGTTACGATGTCAATAATGTGAAACTATAATCAATGAAGCTAATCAAATTATCAAATACATTTCAATGCAACTTGACTAAGCCAAAAAATAATTATTGAAAATCAGCATAAATGAATATTGCTGCAATATTTCAAATAACACGCACACTTTTCTCACCCCATGTTCAAAGACATTGATAAATAGCTTAACTCAGACAGAAATGAAAGTAATAAGTATGGCTGCCCATAAGCTGTAAGTTATGAGAGGACTAAAGAACTGAACTTATTTTCAATGCAGTGAAAAAAAGGCAAAAGATCATTGCCTAGATTTTAAAAGTCTCAGCCATGAATAATAGAGATGCAAATCAGGAACTTTAAACTATGTTCAAATGGTGAATAAATGCAAAATATACTCCAAAATGAGAGTAGAATAATCTGTCATAAATGCAAAGTAAGCTACTATTACATGATTAATTCCTTTAATAGTGATCTAGATAAAAATCTTGTGAAGAATGATAATGGCAATTGTCATGATAAGTGACTAATAAAATACTCTGAATCGTGATGAATTTTTATCCTTCTGGCCCCATGGAAATGTCAGATGTGGAACAAAGTGGTAAGGGTCAAATAATATAAATTGTAGTTTCAGAGTAACATCACAGAGTATCATTAAACAACTGTCTCAGGGGATCAGACAGATATTTCACAAACTATCATTTTACCTGTGATTCTTCAGCATTTAAAAGATTATGGTTTTTTTTGTTCCTGCATCTGGATAAAATGAATTGCCTAGGGAACAGCAGTAAAGAAGCCTGCCGAGTTTTCTTATTGTTAATTTAAATGGAAGGAAATCTGGGAAAATTGACTTATGGACAAATAATCCTTCTCCATCCTATTCTTCATGTGCAGTGACCAAACAGTCCAATATATCTAGGCATGGTTGAATCAATTGTAGAGTACATTGCAAAAGGTTTAGTAACAGGAGAAAGCTTGATGGTTCTTCATCTCAGGAGATACAGGCATTTGGTTTTGGTATTGGCTTATTATGGTATTGGTTTTTCACAGGTACAGTGAAAAACTTGTCTTGCATAAGGATCGTACAGGTCAATTCATTACACAGTGCAGTTACATTGGGTTAGTACAGAGTGCATTGAGGTAGTACAGGTAAAAACAATAACAGTATAGAGTAAAGTGTCACAGCTACAGAGAAAGTGCAGTGCAATAAGGTGCAAGGTCACAACAAGGTAGATCGTGAGGTCAGAGTCCATATCATTGTATAAGGGAACTGTTCAATAGTCTTATCACAGTGGGGTAGAAGCTGTCCTTAAGTCTGGTGGTACATGCCATCAGGCTCCTCTATCTTCTACCCGATGGAAGAGGAGAGAAGAGAGAATATTCTGGGTGGGTGGGGTCTTTGATTATGCTGGCTGCTTCACCAAGACAGCGAGGGGTAAAGACAGAGTCCAAGGAGGGGAGGCTGGTGTCGGTGATGCGCTGGGCTGTGTCCACAACTCTCTGCAGTTTCTTGCGGTCCTGGGCAGAGCAGTTGCTGTACCAAGCCATGATACATCCAGAAAGGATGCTTTCTATGTTGCATCGATAAAAGTCGGTGAGAGTCAAAGGGGACAAACCAAATTTCTTTAGCCTCCTGAGGAAGTAGAGGCGCTGGTGAGCTTTCTTGGCCATGGCATCTACGTGATTTGACCAGGACAGGCTATTGGTGATGTTCACTCCTAGGAACTTGAAGCTCTCAACCCTCTCGACCTCAGCACCATTGATGTAGACAGGTGCATGTACACTGCCCTCTTTCCTGAAGTCAATGACCAGCTCTTTTGTTTTGTTGACATTGAGGGAAAGGTTGTTGTCATGACACCATTCCACTGTACTTCGACTCATCGATGCCTATTCCCAATCAAACATCGACTTTCCTTTTGCCTCCGCAGATGCTGCTCAACTCACAAGTTTTTCCAGCCGTTTGCTTTTTGCTGCAAAATTATGAGGTATAGATAGTCAGAGCCTTTTTCCACAGGGTGGGAATGTCAAATACTAGAGACCATAGCTTCCAGGTGAAGGGGGAAAATTTAAAGGAGATTAGCAAGGCAAGTTTTTCTATTCAGATTTGTAGGTGCCTGGAATGCACTGCCAGATGAGGTAGTGGAAGCAGATATGATAGGAGGCATTTAGAAAGACATATAAACAGGCAGGGAAAAGAGGGATACAGACCATGTGCGAGAAGATGGGATTAGTTTAGACTGACATCATGGTCAACACAGACATGATGGGCCAAAGGGCCTTTCCAGTGATGTAAAATGTAAAAGGGCAGAACATCCCTCCAACAGACTGCATTCAGTGAAGATAGGCAGCAATACCTCCGGCTCAATTATTCTCAACACGGGTGCCCCTACAAGGCTGTGTGGCAAGACTCTGCTCTAACTCCATCTACAAGTTTGCAGATGATGCCACTGTTGTAGGCCGTATCTCAAACAGCGATGAGTCGGAGTACAGGAAGGAGATAGAGAGCTTAGTGGAATGGTGTCATGACAACAACCTTTCCCTCAATGTCAACAAAACAAAAGAGCTGGTCATTGACTTCAGGAAAGGGGGCAGTGTACATGCACCTGTCTACATCAATGGTGCTGAGGTCGAGAGGGTTGAGAGCTTCAAGTTCCTAGGAGTGAACATCACCAACAGCCTGTCCTGGTCAAATCATGTAGATGCCATGGCCAAGAAAGCTCACCAGCACCTCTACTTCCTCAGGAGGCTAAAGAAATTTGGTTTGTCCCCTTTGACTCTCACCAACTTTTATCGATGCACCATAGAAAGCATCCTATCTGGATGCATCATGGCTTGGTACAGCAACTGCTCTGCCCAGGACCGCAAGAACTACAGAGAGTACATCACAGACACCAGCCTCCCCTCCTTGGACTCTGTCTTTACCCCTCGCTGTCTTGGTGAAGCAGCCAGCATAATCAAAGACACTACCCACCTGGATCATTCTCTCTTCTCTCCTCTTCCATCAGGTAGAAGATACAGGAGCCTGAGGCTCTTGTACCACCAGACTTGAGGACAGCTTCTACCCTACTGTGATAAGACTATTGAACCGTTCCCTTATACGATGAGATGGACTATGACCTCATGATCTACCTTGTTGTGACCTTGCACCTTATTGCACTGCACTTTCTCTGTAGCTGTGACACTTTGTACTGTTATTGTTTTTTACCTGTACTACCTCAATGCACTCTGTACTAACCCAATGTAACTGCACTGTGTAATGAATTGACCTGTACGACCAGTATGCAAGACAAGTTTTTCACTGTATCTCGGTACAAGTGACAACAATAAACCAATACCATTACCGTTAATGGCGGCAGATGAAATGCCAACCAAGCAGGCTGTTCTGGATAATGTCAAACTTAGAGCAACGTTGGAGCTGTATTCACCCAGATAAGTAAGTAGTCTATTGTGCATGATAAGCGGTGCTTCATCGTACAGTTGATCATTGCAATCCTCCTTTTTCTCTAGTTCTATTACTTTACTGGTGATTTCAGTGTATACGGATGGGTGCTAATTGGACAGAATAGGTTGTCCTGCATGTTGGGTACTTGGGTAATTTTACACTAGGGTAGCTACCAGTGTTGCAGCTGTAGTGAAACAGCATGGCCAGAGGTACAACTAGTTACAGAATACACATTCATGACTAGAGAAAAAGGAGGATTACAATTCAGAATCCCAAAATGATTTATACCAAATGGAATACTTTTTTGTAGAATTATCATTGTTATGATATCACTTAAGTGAATTAAAAAGGCTAAAATTTGGCTTTTGAAATCATGAGATCTTCAGGAAGAGACAAAGATGGTTCAACCACAAGGCTATTACCATGGCACTCAACATGGAAATGTACTGAACACTGATGAGAACTGACTATGGTGGCCAAGACCTGTCAGTGTTACGAAGTCACTTGTGATGACAGATGTTATAATCTAGATGGGGGAACTACAATATTCTCATCCAAGCAGTTTACAGTCCAGTCCACCAACTTTTAAAGGGAAATTGCGAATAGGCATTGAACGTACCTAAGAAAAATAAGGCAACTTGCCTTAATGACTACCACCCAGTGGCTCTGACATCCAGCATCATGAAGTGCTTTGAGAGGCTGGTCATGGCACGCATTAACTCCAGCCTCCCAAACAACCTTAACCCACTGCAATTCGCCTACAGCCAAAAGAGGTCACCATCTCTGTGGCTCTGCACTCATCTCTGGAGCTTCTGGACTGTAAAGACACCTATGTTAGACTACTGTTTATTGACCACAGCTCTGCCTTCAAAACTATGACTTCAAGCAAACTCATCACCAAACTCTGAGATATGGGACTCAACACCTCCCTTTGCAACTGGATTCTTGATTTCCAGATCAACAGACCACAATCAGTGAGGATAGGCAGCAACACCTCCAGCACAATCATTCTCAACACTGGTGCCCCACAAGGCTGCATCCTCAGACCTCTACTCTACTCCCTATACACTCATGACTGCATGGCCAGATTCTGCTCTAACTCCATCTACAAGTTTGCAGATGATAATGCTGTAGTGGGCCGTATCTCAAATAATGACGAGTCCGAGTACATGAAGGAGATAGAGAGCTTTGTAACATGGTGTCATGACAAGTCAGCAAAACAAAAGAGCTGGTCATCGACTTCAGGAAGGGGGGCAGTGCACATGCTCCTGTCTACACTGATGGTGCTGAGGTCGAGAGGGTTGAAAGCTTCAAGTTCAGAGGAGTGAACATCACCAATTGCCTGTCCTGGTCCAATCACATAGATGCCATGGCCAAGAACGCTCACCAGTGCTTTTACTTCCTCAGGAGGCTAAAGAAATTTGGCATGTCCCCTGTGACACTCACCAACCTTTAATCTATGCACCACAGCTTGGTGTGGCAACTGCTCTGCCCGTGGCTGCAAAAAACTGCAGAGATTTGTGGACACAGCTCAGCACATCACAGAAACCAGCCTCTCCTCCATGGATTCTATCTATACTTCTTGCTGCCTCGGTAAAGCAGCCAGCATAATCAATAAGCCCAACCACCCAGGACATTTTCTGTTCTCTCCTCTCCCATCAGGCAGAAGATACAAAAGCCTGAAAGCATGTACCACCAGGCTCAAGGACAGCTTCTATCCCACTGTTATAAGACCACTGAATGGTCCCCTAGTACGATAAGATGGACTCTTGTCCTCAGAATCTACCTTGTTATGACCTTGTACCTTATTAAATACCTGCACTGCACTTTCTCTATAGCTTGTCACACTTTATTCTGCATTCTGTATTGTTTACCTTATACTACCTCAATGCACTGTATAACGAATCAATCTGTATGAAACGTATGCAAGACAAGTTTTTTTTCCCCCCACTGTGCCTCGGTACAAGAGACAAAAATAAACCAATTCCAATGTTTCATCCAAATTGTGTTCAACATGGAGGATTACTGAGTGACCAATTGAGGGAGGATGGTAAGTGTGAGTTAGCAAGAGGCTTCCTTGTTTGGTCAGATTTGATGAGGTCAAGAGTCAATGCTGAGGACATCTATGATAATTTCCTCCTGTCCATATATGATTGTAGTAATTGTAATGCAATCTCTTATGGATCATCCAGCAGGTGAGGACCTTAATGAACCAGTCTGGAATGGTGATTCTATGGGTATGATTATGACAAGTTGTTGCTTGTTTATTCTGTAGGTCAACTCTACTAATTTGAAAACACATTCAGATGTTCATGAGAAGGACCACACAGGTTCATAAGGGTGATTTTCATGTTCCAATCCATTACTTTAATTCATGCCATAATGTTCTTTTTTTATTATTATTATATTCTCTGGTTGCAATTTGGAACAACTGAGTAGTTTGCTCAGCCATTTCACAGGGCGAGTCTAGATTCACATACATGTTTGACCTGTTAAAGCCGCAGATTTTCTTGCCTCAAGGTCATTACCGAAAAAGATAATCTACTGGTTCCACAGTCATCGTTAAAAATATTAGCTTTTTCATTTCCAATTAATGAGCTGAATTTAAATTTCTCATCTATTGTGGGATTTGAATTCACATCTTTGGATCTTTAGTCCGAACTATGTACGACTGCTCCCTCATGACCAAATGTGTTTTCACACTTCTGTGCTCAATTTATCTATTACAGCTGAATTATTAAACCACAATTTAAACCCCATTATGATTTTATTTGGTCATCAATATAAAGGAGAAAACAATAGATATTGAACTGTTAAATATTTAAACAGTATTCCAGTTGTTTATGGTTTTACCTCAAATTATTGATCTCCAATCTGTGACACCCTAGACTTTGCTTGCCAGCATTGTTTCCAACACCAAGCCTTTGGAATCCTAATGTGGCCAGTACTCTCTAATTTCATGCAAGAAAAAAGTTGCACTCAGCACGTCAAGAAAAGTCAGGGTTTTCAATGTCATGATATTAAGTAGCTAATGTGGGAAGAATCCAAACATTTTGTTACATTAATTGTTCACATTGACAACCTTTCATATGTTTTATATACACTGCCAGTGTCCAAGCAAGAATTCATAAAATCCTATTTAGAAAATAAATTTAAGTTTTCAAAAAATACTTGGACCTTTATTTCACACATGTTGAAAGGATAAATTTGGGAACAGTTAAAAACAACAGGAATTAGAACTATAAACCTCCTGACAATTTTTATCAATTCATATGGCTTTTGCAAACTCTAAGTTTGTTTAACCTGCTGCTTGATTGGTTTATTTTTACATTGCTATTGTGCACTCACTGGACCCCAAAATCTATTTAATGTATGCAAGCTGCAAAAATGTTAACATCCTCCATAGTAACAGTTGTTAAAGTGAATGGCAGCTTTTAAGTGAGACGGTCTGATTTCTTACTTCTACATTAATGTTAACGAAGGAGAATGTGGAAGCAGCAGTTCCATATTATGCATAAGTATTATACGTAAACCATCATCTGGAAAAATACAGATTAATCAAGAAAGCACAAAAATGTGTTTGAGACTGGTAACTTCCCAATTTATGTAAAAGCAAAAATTTAGATTCACCTAAAAGCTGAAAATTAACAAATCACGCTTAAAGTGGAAACAATGAAAAATGTCACTTAAGGTGATAATATATCACAAGGCACATTTAGGAGTAGACAGAAGGGGAGAGAGAGTAAAAGTAGATACCATCAGTCACTCAAAACCAGAAGCAGCAGCAACAACCTGAAGTCACAGTACAACCTGGAGAGGAGCAGTTGGTAAAGCAGAATGAAGCAAAAGAGGAAAGTAGTGGAAGATTCTTAACTGAGTGCTAATAGTCAATAGGAATGGGCAATAATATTCAATATGGAAGTGAAGAGCAACAATATCTAAAAAAGAATACAAATAGGTTTGACGATTAAATGAAACTGCACCAACACCAGGAACTCAAGCCCTTCTCTGCTGCAAAGTCACCAGCTGTGGACCCCCTGGTTCTTAGCACATCATGAAGGCTGCCAACATAAGAGATCCTGGAATCAATGAGAAAGGAACCCAGAATTACAATGAACTTCAAAGCTCAGCAAAAAAAAAATGAGCAGAACATACTTCCTGCTTCATGTGTCCAGAATTAGGCACCTTATCTCCTGAAAGTAAATAAAGGAGAGGTGCAGAACATTCAGCCAATCCTAGAAAATGTGCCTCATTTAGATTCTGAATTGTACATAGCAAAAATCATTAGAAATGCAAGAGACTGCAGATGCTGAAATCTGAAGCAACAAACAATCTGCTGGAGGAACTCAGCTGGTTGAGCTTTCCTTACTTATCAGATTCCAGCACTGGTAGCATTTATGTTCCTGCTTATCACCCTCCAGCTCTGCCAGCCTTACCTGATCAGGCTTGTATGTTACTCCAGACCCATCACATGTGGTTGCCTCTTAAAATCACTCTGAAATTTTTTTTTAATTTTTTAAATTTTTAAGTTTTATTTGTAGCGTGGTAACAGGCCCTTCCAGCCCAACGAGTCCGCACCGCCCATTTTAAACCCCCAAATTAACCTACCAGTATGTCTTTAGAATGTGGGAGGAAACCGGAGCACCCGGAGGAAACCCACACAGACACGGGAGAACGCACAAACTCCTTACAGACAGCGACGGGAATGGCTGAGTAAACCACTCAGTTCTGTTAGTAGTTGGGCAATAAGTGCTAGCCTTGTCAGGAATGTTCAGATCCCAAAACTGGATTTAAAAATTGAAAAAGTGGACAATCTCTCATTTTTAAAATGGGAATGCAACAAGGAACTACATAACTAGCCAAAAGGAATTATAAAAATCAAGCTAGCCATAAATATGTGAACATTACTTCCGCCAAGTCTGTAAATGTTATACAATCATAGAGCAATACAGCACAGATACAGGCCCTTCGGCCCAATGAGTCCATGGCGACCACGATGCCCACTCAGCTAGTCCCAATTTCCTGTGTTTGGCCCATATCCCTCTAAGCCCTGTCCCTCCATGTACCTGTCCAAGTGCTCCTTCAGTAATACTATTGCACCTGCCTCAACCACTTCCTCTGGTGGTATATTCCATATACTCACCACCCTCTGCATGAAAATGTTGCCCCTCAGGTCCTTTTTAACTCTTTCCCCTCTCACCCTGAATCTATGCTTTGGATTCTACCCTGCCCTGGGGAAAAGACTGTTATCGTCCACCTTAACTATGCTTCTCATAATTTTAAAGATTTCCATAAGGTCGCCTCTCATTCTCCTACGTTCCAAGGAATAAAGACCTAACCTGGCCAAGTTCTCCCTATAACTCAGGCCCTATCGTCCTGGCAACATCCTTGTAAATCTTTTCTGCACTCTTTCCAGTTTAACCACGTCTTTCCTGTAATAGGGTGACCAAAACTATACATAGTACCCCAAATGTGGCCTCACCAACGACTTGTACAACTGCAAAATAATGTCCCAACTCCTATACTCAATGCCTTGACTGATGAAGGCCGGCATGCCAAACATGTCTACCTGTGACACTGCTTTTAGGGAACTATGCACTTACACTCCTAGGTCCCTCTGTTCTATTACACTCCCTGGTGCTCTATCATTCATAGTATAAGTCCTATGCTGGCTTGACTTCCCAAAAGACCCAACCTTCCAGACCAGCCTACCATGCGGGAGCTTGCTAAGAGCCTTGCTGAAGTCCAAAGAGACAACATCCACTTTCCTACCCTCTTCTACCCTTTTGGTTACCTTTTCAAAAAAACTCAGATTTGTCAAGCATAACTTTTCACACACAAAGCCATGCTGACTCCTCCTAATCAGGATCTACAAATGCTGGTAGATCCTGTCCCTCAGAATTCCCTCCAGTAATTTCCCCACCACTGATGTCAGGCTGACTGGCCTGTAATTCCCTGGCTTGTCTTTGCTACCCTTCTTAAACAATGGAATAACATTAGCCAACTTCCAGTCTTTGGGAACTTCACCAATGGCTAACAATGAAGCAAATACCTCTGCAAGGGCCTCCACAATTTCTTCTCTAGCCCCTCACAAAGTCCAAGGATGCACTCAGTCAGGCCCTGGGGATTTATCCACCTTAATTGCTCTAAGGCTGTAAACACCTCCTCCCTGGTAATATGAATTTCCTCCAAAACATCTCCACTAGTTTCCCTTATCTCTTGAGCAACCATGATTTTCTCCTCAGTAGACAGAGGAGAAATATTCATTAAAAATCCCACCCATCTCCTGCAGCTCGAGACATAGGCAGCCCTGCTGATCTCTAAAGGGACCTACTCTCTCCCTAGTCACCCTTTTATTCTTTATCTAGCTACAGAACCTCTTGGGATTTTCCTTAACCTTACCTGCCAGATCCACCTCATACCCTCTCTTTACCCTCCTGATTTCCCTCTTAAAAGTATTCTTTACCTTTTTATAGTCATCAAGGATCTCTGACCTCCTAAACCCAATATTTGCTTTCTTCTTTTTCTTGACCAGAGCCTCAATATCCCTCATCAGCCAAAGTTCCCTAAACTTTCCAGATTTACCCTTCACCCTAACATAGAGTCAGAGTACTACAGTACAGGAGACCCTTCAACCAATCTAGTCCATGCTGACCTGATCTTCTGCCTAGTCCCATCTTCCAGCACCATATCCCTCCAAACCCCTCCCATCCATGTACCTATCCAAACCTCTCTTAAATATTACAGTTGAACCTGCAGCCACCACTTCCAATTGCAGCTCATTCCACAGTCGCACCACCCTCTGAGTGAAGAAGTTTCCCCTCAGAGGGTGAAATATTTCCCCTTAAATATTTCACCTTTCACCCTAAACCTACGTCCTTTAGTTCTGGTCTCACCCAAACTTAGGGGAAAAAGCCTGTTTGCATTCACCCTATCTATACCCCTCATAATTTTGTATACCTCATAATTTTGTATACCTTTATAAGATCTCCCTTCATTCTCCTGTGCTCCAGGGAATGAAGTCCTAACCTATTCAGCCTTTCCCTATACCTGAGGTCCTCAAGTCCCAGCAACATCTTGTAAATTTTCTCTGCACTCTTTCAAGCTTATTGATATCATTCCTGTAGGTAGGTGACCAGAACTGCACACAATACTCCAAATTCAGCCTCACCAATGTCTTGTACAAGTTCAATATAACACCTCAACTCCTGTACTCAATGCCCTGATTTATGAAGGCCAAAGTGCCAAAAGCTCTCTTCACAACCCAATCTACCTGTGACACCACTTTCAAGGAACCATGGATCTGTATTCCCAGGTCCCGTTGTTCTATCACAAAGTTCAGAGCCCTACCATTCACTGTATAAGTCTTACCCTGTTTGCCCTCCCAAAGTACAACACCTCACACTAGTCTGCATTAAATTCCATCTGCCAATTTTCAGCCCATGTTCCTAGCTGGTCAAGATCACACTGCAAGCTTTGCATGCTGCCCCTGGACTCTTGATATCTCACTCTTAAAAGCCTCCCATTTGCTATCTCCCTTTCCCTTCAAACAGGCTCACTCAATCAACCTCTGCTGGATCCTGCTTAATTCCCCCAAAATTAGCCCTGCTCCAGTTTAGGACCCTAACCTCTTTCATCAACTATCTTAAAACTATTAGAATTATAGTTACTAGAGCCAAGGTGCTCCCTGACTGCCACCTCAGTTACTTGCCCTGCCTCATTCCCTAAGAGGAGGTCCAGTATTGCACCCTCCCGAGTAGGGTCCTCTATATATTGACTCGGGACACTTTCGTGGACACATTTCACAAATTCCACCCAATCTAGGCCCTTAACACTCTGGGTAATCCAGTCAATACCAGGGAAATTAAAATCTCCCACTAATACAACTCTATTATTCTCACAACTATGAGCAATTTCTCTACATATCTGCTCCTCAAGTTCCCACTGACTATTGGGGGGTCTATAATACAGCCCCACTAAAGTGACCCTCCCCTTCTTGTTACTAAGTTCTACCCATATGCCCTCACTGGACGATTCCCCAAGAATGTCATCTCTGCTGTTACATCAACCCATATCAAAAGGCAACACCCCCTCCTTGCTTACCTGTATCTCTGTCACGTTTGTAGCATCTGTATCCTGGAATACTGAGCTGCCCTCCTCTTAGCCATGTTTCTGTTATGGCTATAACATCCCAGTTCTCAGAGCCAATCCACGCTCTGAGTTAATCTGTTTTACCTGTTAAACCTCGTGCATTGAAATAAATGCAGTTTAACTGGTTATTTCTTTCCCTGCCTTTACTGTACCCCTGGCTATCCCGATTGCTAAACTTGCTCTTGCTGGCTACTGCTTTATCCCATGGCTTGCTCCTGCTCAGAGTCCCACCCCCTGCCAATCTAGTTTAAACCCTCCCGTGTAGCACTAGCAAATTTCCTTGCAAGGATATTCGTCCCTCTCTGGTTCAAGTGTTATCCTGTCCCTCTTGTACATGTCGCCTCTACCCCAGGAGATCCCAATGATCCAAGAACCCGAATCCCTGCCCCCTGCACCAGCTCCTCAGCCACAAATTCATCTGGCCTATCTTTCTATTTCTGACCTTGCTAGCACATGGCACCGGGAGTAATCCAGAGATCACCACCCTTGAGGTCCTGCTTCTTAACTTCCTACCTAACTCCCGATACTCATTCTGCAAGACTTCAACCCTTGTTGTACCCATGTCATTTGTACCAACATGGGTTGAACAAGGGATAAGGTCCTGTAGAATGCGTATAGGGAATTAGGTAAGAAGTTAAGAAGCAGGACCTCAAGGGTAGTGACTTCTGGCTGTTCGCCCTCCCCCTTGAGTATCTTCTGCAGCCGCTCAGAGACTTCCTTGACTCTGGCACCCGGGAAGCAACATACCATCCTGGCACCTCTTCTGTGGCCACAGAATCTTCTGTCTGCCTCCCTCACTATCGAGTCTCCTATTACTATCGCCCTGTTTGACTGCACCCTTTCCCTCTGAGCCGGTCACAGTGCCACAGACCTGACGACTGCTGCTAGCCCTGAAAGAACATCCTCCTCAACAGTATTCAAAGAGGTATACCTGTTAGTGAGGGGAATGGCCACAGGGGAACCCTGCACTAACTGCCTATTTCCCTTACATTTTCTGGTGGTCACCCATTTATCTGAAGCCTGTACTTCGGGTGTGACCACCTCCGTAAAAGTCTCATCTACGTTGTTGCAAGTTTCCCAAAATGGTCTATGCCTATACATCGTCCAATGCACAATTGATTAAAATAAAATGGGTCAATCTTGCATAAGACAAGTAATGTGGTTCAGTTGGCAGAATGGGCCTTATGTGAAGCTAATTACTGTTCATTGACAAAATTATGCAAGAAAGATAAAAATCATCACAATCCATTTTCTATGTGCCTATGTTAAATCTTCCTCACACCATAAAACATGACAAATATTATACCCAGGAAAGAGTTTATCAAGGGCACAAAAGATATTTTTATCTAAGCAGATCTCAAATGAACAGATTGGATCATAAAAACCTGTTACTGTGCTACTAATGATCTGAGTAATTTGCTTAAACATCAAACACCTGTTTCAGGACAGAGGTTTTGGCATTTTCAAAACAGAAACAGATCTTCCCTCTCTAACTATCTGGATGATAACTGTATTACTTTTAATGCAAATCTAAATTTTAAATATCAAAACAACATGTTGCAATTATTTGTACTTTTAAGGCTTTTAGCTTATTCTTTTAGATTTAAACTTATTTATAACAATATATCCAAGAAAGCTAACTCATGAACAACATAAAAATGCATGGATATCTTAATCCAAATTGATTTTATATATAATATTAGACACAACAATTGGCAAATTAATTAGCTATTTATTATTCTTGCCATTTCCCCTTATTTTCCCAAATTTTTCAATTCCTTCTCCAACTGTAGATCTATACCACAATACCTCACCCAAATATCAAAGTATAGGAAACAGAAGCAGGAATCTAGGATAATTTCTAGCTGTGGTGAAGAAGATTAGTTAACAGTGTACTTGAATGGCAGAAGTGTGGGGACCAAAAAAGTGCTGCAGATCTGGACTAGCCTCACTTGTCTGTGTCATTCATAGCAAGCAACTTTGCGCATTATATTGAATCGTCTGGAAAATTTGTCAACTTCTATTAAAATGTTTATATTACTATTTTGCCCGGGCCCAATTACATTTTTTTTCACACAAAGTAGAAAATTCATTTCCAAAAAATTGCATAGAAGGAAATCCTTATTTTAACATCTGTAGGATTTTTATATCTGACATCATCACTCGAGCCTCTTTCCACTCTCTTAGAACATAAACAATTTTCTTCTTGGCTTTTGCTATTGTTCCCTTGGGTCAATTATTAATAAATGAAACTTTCCAATACCTGCAAAAGTATGTCAAGAGCCTGATGTTTTCCTGCAGTCATATCGCCTTTCCAGTGGGAAAACTTGTGTTCCTTACTTGCAATTGCTGATAACAGGAACTCACCTTGGTGCTAAAGTTACTTCTTTTCTTGAGATTAGTAGTCAAACGAAGTCATAGGAAAGCATATTTTGCGAAAAATGCCACTTAATAGCAGTATTGGCAACAAAAATAGCAAACAATTACAATGCACCTGCAATAATTATTCCTTAATGCTACTCAAGCAGCTAATGAGCTACTTAGCTAGTATAAAACATCTGGCTCTGAAATGAGCAAAGGCAGATAAAATCTCACTTAAGTGACCAATAGCTGGAAGCAAAGCATTACAAATACTCTTTTAAGTGGGGGCAGGGAAAGAGTTGAAGCCAAATATGCAAGTATTGGTGCACTTCAGCAAGATGATTTGTTATTAAGAAGACTGACCTGCCTTGGAAGTGAGGAAATAAGAGAACACTTAAAGAAAGAATGTTACTTCTAAGTGGGCTCATAAGGATATTCTATATGACATATTTTTTTTAAAAATGCACATATTGGCAATTATAAAATAAATAACAAGAACACTGCAAGTAATACAAGTGAAAACTGCATGAATATGTAAAAGGCAGTATATTGCAATGACGAGACAGAACCATTGTTACTCTTGTATTTCAGCCAAAACAGATAATAAGCTACACAGTGGGAAAAATGCAGAAACAAGTGGTCCCTATCCTGCATTCCTTTATAAGGAAAATACGGCTCAGTTGTTCAGAAATATCCGATAGTTTCATGTCTGTGAAGCCACGGGATGTAATTGCATTGCATGCAACTTATTATTCAGTTTTTTTTTAAAAGACCTGCACAATATATTGTATAAACGATTCCCAAACATTATCTCCTGGCGTTGGGTGTAATTCTGACATGGATCTATAGAACATCAAAATTCAGCTCACTGTCAATAGAGTTCTATATTTCTTGACTTAGCAGCATTTTTGCTGAATACTAATAAAAATGGTTTGTGGAATAATAGCATTCTTTTCCTTTGTGCAGTGACTGCTGACTTGTGGAAGTACACACAATGCATCACTAGATATAGAGAAATATTTTAAAGTGCCCCTTGGCTGTATGACAGTATTTACAGAGAAAGTAAATCAATATCACAATGCCTACTGTACTAAATGGTGGGAGGAGGTCAGGGTACCGGGGGGGGGGGGGGGGGGGCTATGGATCTCAACATCCATAGATGCATTATGTTTTTCTCAAATGTCAGATTATGAAGAATACATTGCAAATAACAGGACCAGTAAATATTTGCAATCAGAACGGAGTTCCATAGGTATTAATTCAGTAGGAGCTCATCTGAACACTGTTTCTGTTACTGGTTTAGAGAACAGGAGTTCACAGTGTAATGCATCCTATCTGGATGCACATTACGTTTACACACTGTTAACTGAACAGTACAGTGACCTGAAAGAAGGAAGCATTGTGTAGCTATTATACTGCAGAACCCTTTCTGTTTTTCCTGAAACAAAACAGTATAGATCTTGGAAGGTGGAAATAGGAAATAAGGTCCCTTATTTGTACATGGTTATTCCCAGAGATAAGGTTCAAATATTAAGAAATAAAAGCAGCCATTAGATTGCCACACCAAAATGAGTAATTATCAGACAAATTACAAATTAAGAGACTATTTTGACTAGCTGACACACTTGCTGAACAGATACAAGCCATAATGTTGGGAGACTTCTGAAAAGTCAGTTGTTTACTGTTTCTACGCTCTGACAAATCAAAGGGCTTGGTGACATTTGGCATAGTTTAGGAGCAGCTGCTTGGTACTCACATTAGCAGTGATTATCTGTCATTACCTTGCACTCAGCGAGACTTTAAATGCAAAAACTCGCATCAGCATCCACAAAGGACACACAGTACTGGTTAAGATCCAGAATTTTTTTATGATATAGGATATTCAGTATTCCCAATGAAAAATAACCTGCTGGAAGAACTCAGCAGGTCAAACAGCATCTGTAGAGGCAAATGGATGGTCTACGTTTTGGGTAGAGATCCTGCATCAGGACTGAGAGTATAGAGGGAAGGTAGCCAGTCTGTAGGGTGAGGCAGAGGCTGGTAAGTGATAGGTGGAACCAGACTGGGTGGGGGTTGGGGAGGGGGGTTATGAAGGGCAGATGAAACCAGGTGAGGGTAGGTAACGTGGGGTTGGTGGTGGGGGGGGGGGGAAGCATGAGGGAAAATGTGAACAAAGGGAGGAGATTCTGAGTGGACTGGTGGGAGTGGGAAAGGAAAACAGGGGAGTAGGTTACCTGAATTGCCAGTTAACCTGGGTTACCTAACAGCCTCTGTTCATTCCTCCCTCTCACTTTGATATACTGGCTATTTTCTCTCTACACTCTCAGTCTTGATGCAGGTCTCGGTCTGAAATGTTGACCATCCCTTTGTCTCCATAGATGCAGTTTGACTCGGTGAGTTCTATTGTTTGCTCCAGATTCCAGCATCTGCAGTCTCTTATGTCTCCAGTATTCCCAGCAGTCAGCTATTCAGCAAGGCAGTCAAACATCTTTTACTAAAGGTACACATAACAAATGGAGCCATTTTACAACTGGCACAGAACTTCATCCTATTGCTATTGATTCACCTTAACAAAGTTTTTTCCACCATCTGCAAGGTAAAAGTCTGGAGAATGATTGAATACAACTCACATACTTGGACACATACTGGTCCAACATCACCCAAGTTTGGCACCCTCCAGGATAAAGCAGCCCACAGATTATCAATGGGTTGACAATCTTAAATATTCACTCCCATCACAACAGGTAAATGGTATACACAGCATCAAATTTCTACAAAATGCAACAAAGCAATACACCAACCCAGACTGCATCTCCTAAACCTACAAACCTGAAAATCATAACAGCTATAAGCTCCCCACCATCACACACCACTGAGATTGAAATGTTTTGCCATTTCTTTTTGGTTGCTAGGTTACAATCCTGTACCCAACTCAGGGAATACCATCATCACAAGGATTGCAACAGTTCAAAGCAATGACTTAAAAAAGCTTCATGGACAATTTGGCGTCAGCACTAACTGAGTCTTACCTGAGACATCTGCCTTCCTTGATTAAATGAAAAACTCAGAGCACCCAAATGCACATCATTGTAACTTTAAATAGCAAATGTCTTGATGCTTCTTCAGGGATTTAGCCACTTCATGTCAACCTCATGTTTTAATCCTGGTAGCGAACTTCAAATTATTCATGGTTAGATAGCAAATATTCATGCTTAGATAGCTTGGTTGCAATACATCTCCCTACCAGGGATAATAAGTCACTGCAAGTTGCATACTTCCAATGTATTTTAAAACCCAAAGGATACCCTCTCCTATTGCCAATGTTTCTGCTCCACTATGCAAAATCCACAAAAAGCCCTTACACCCATGAATTTACTGAAACATTGCCTTTGTTATTTATTCATGAAGCAATAGAATTAAAATGAATGATCGAAACATGGGTAAACAGCTAACAATTTTGATTCTGTACTTTTATTATATCTTCTCTACTAAAAATTAGGTAGGATTACCAATTGCCATATGAGGAACAAAAGTCAAAACAACAACTCACGATACTAGAAATCCAAAAGAAAAACAGAAAATGTTGGAAAAACTCAGCAGGTCAGACAGCATCTGTGGAAGAAGAAATAGTCTAATGTTTTGAGTTGAATACCCTTTATGTGAACTAGGAAAGAGCGAAAACAAGTTAATTTTAAGTTTCAGAGATGGTGGGGAAGGGATATTAACGGGTGGGGGGTGGGGAGGGGGTAGATAGAGAGAAAAAACACACAAAGGAACATAAAAGCTGCACAATACAGAGCTGCAGAAAATGCCCAGAAGGTTAGCTTGTACCAGCGAAGAGAGAAAAACTAATATTACCAATGAGTCACTTGCAGCAGAACTGACCAGTTCTAATACGAACAGAGAAAGTGAGTTTAACTTAAGTTTTTGAATTTGTTATCGGGTCTGGAATAAAGCTGCAGCATGCTCAGATGAGGCGTTGTTACTCAAGCTTATAATTGGACCTCATTTTAACAGTGAAGGAAGCCGCAGACAGATTGGCTAGAGTACGAGAAAGATGACAATTGAAGTGGCAGGCAACTGGAAGCTCAGGGTCATGGATTGAACACAGCTGTTCCAAAAAGCAGTCAAATAATATCTGTTTGATTGCTCCAATGTAAAGGAGACCACAGAGAGTCCACTGAATGCAATACACCATTATGGAAGTGCAAATGAATTGCAGCTTCACCTGGAAGGACTGTTTGTACTGTTTGATGGTGTGTGTGTGTGTGTGTGTGTGTGTGTGTGTGTGTGTGTGTGTGTGTGTGTGTGTGTGTGTGTGTGTGTGTGAGTGTGAGAGGGGGGGGGTTGAGGAAGCAGGTGAAATGGCAGGTGTTACATCTCTGTGGTTACAAGGAAAATTGCCTTGAGGAAGGAAGTAGTTGCCGAACATGGAAAAGCAATGATCTCTGAAAGGGAGGGAAATACACACCTGATAGTGCAGTCTCATTGAAAGGATATGAGAAATTGCAGGCAGAAACCCACAACCTATCAGCAAAATGCAGGAGGCATCAAGATATTTCTCCACCAGACTACCCATTAAGCTTTTCTTCTTCTTGAAGTTTGGAAATCAGTTCCTTCCAATCCTTTATGGTGGGATGTGGGGTGAGGGAAGGGGGTGGGAAGTTACATCCACAATTATTTACGAGCTGAGTTAGAGAAAGATGCAAATATTGAAAAAGTAAACATTCTAAGTATCAAAACAAAACATCAAACAGATCACATAAGATTAAAAGGTATTAAGATCATTCAGTCAAATCTAGTAAATGAGAGAAGGTACTTTCCTGAAATGTCATTGTTTATCAATTATCATTGCATACTGTCTTTTTATGGGAAAATTATTTTTTGGGCATCTAAATACAACCCATCTGTAGTATCAGAACCTAATGTTTGTATCTAATTGCCTGGAAATAGAGACCAGATGTGCTAAATTGATCTTGCACTGCTTGAGCAGCTCTCTCCAGGGAAATGAGATCTATATATCAAATGTTAACTTTACCAAAAGTGGGAAAACATAAATTTCAGAGAGCAGTTCTGGGCACAGTAAAAAAAAACTGGACAAAGATTTCTAGACAAAGAGTCTCACCGAAATCATGAACACAATTGCATAGCCTATTTATCCAGTACAATCATATTTCAGTTTGGATACAAATCAAGTCATAATTAGAGTCCAGAACAAAGCACAACAAGAATCACTGTGTGATATATCTTTCACGCGATTTTAATTTAACACTATATTGAAAACAAATCCAATACATCATCGAGAGATAACAGAAAAATCTGGAAATATTTAGTATCCGTGGAGAGCGAATAAGAATTAAGTTTTTGAATTAATGGCCTCTCATCAGAACTGGAGAAAACAGAAGCAAGTAGGTTATAAAAGGTGCAAAAGTAGGTATGTCAAAATTAAATGGTGAGTTCTGCAGGCAATTCCCAAATTACATTGAAACAGTTTCCCTATGCCCACCAATGGAGAATAAACTAGGTGCAATTCACCAACAGTAAAACTGGAGAATCTGCCTGTAGACCTTTAAAGCTACTCAAAATCTCTAAAAGCCATGAAAAGACATGGACTCTAGTAAAGCTTTTAGCAAGGTCCCTCATGGTAGGCTGATTCAGAAGATTAAGGCATGGGATTCATGGAGATTTGGTTGATTGGATTCAAAAATTGCTTGGACATGGAAGACAGAGGGCAGTGGTTGAGGGGTGTTATTCTGACTGGAAGTTTGTGATTAGCAGTATTCCGCAAGGATCAGTACTGGGACCTCTGTTATTTGTGATATATATAAATGATTTGGACTAAAATGTAGGTGGGCTAAATAGTAAGTTTGCAGATGACACAAAATTGGTGGAGTTATGGAGAGTGAGGAAGGTTGTCAAAGGATTAAGCAGGATACAGACCAGCTGGAAATGCGGCCAGAGAAATGACAGATGAAGTGGAATCTGGACATGTATGAGGTGTTGTTGTTGGAAGGTCAAATGCAAGAGGAAAGTATACAGCAAATAACAGGACCCTTAGGAGTACTGAAGTACAGAGGGATCTGGGGGTGCAAACCCACAGTTCCCTGGAAGTGGCAATACATGTAGATAAGGCGGTAAAGGCAGCAGATTTGCCTTCATCGGTCCGGGTGTTAAGTATAAAAGTCGGAAAGTCGTGTTGCAGCTGTATAAAACTTTGGTTTGGCCTCATTTGGAGTAGGTTGTGCAGTTCTGGTCGCCGTGTTAAAATAAGGATGTGGAGGCTCTGGAGAGGGTTCAGAAGTAGTTCACCAGAACATTGCCTGGATTAGCTAGCATTAGCTATATGGAGAGGTTGGACAAACTTGGATAGCTTTCTCTGGAGAATTGGAGGCTGAGGGGTGACCTGATAGAAGTAAATAAAATTATGGGAAGTATAGATAGGTCAGACAGTCAGTCTTTTTCCCCCAGCAGTTAGCTATTACTGCACCAGAGACCAGGGTTTCAATTCTGGACACTGTCTGTAAGAAGTTTGTACGTTCTCCCCGTGTCTGCATGGGTTTCCTCCAGATGCTCTGGTTTCCTCCCATATTCCAAAGACATACGGGTTAGGAAGTTGTGGGCATGCTATATTGGCGCCGGAAGCATTGTGACACTTGCGGGCTGCCCCCAGAACACTATGCAAAAGATGTATTTCACTGTGTTTCGATGTACATGTGTCTAATAAAGATCTCCCTCTCCCCTAGAGAGCATAGCTTTAAGATGAGAGGGGGAAAGTTTAAAGGACATTTACAAGGCAAGTTTTTTTTTGAAAAAGAGAGAGTGGTAAGTGCCTGGAATGCACTGCCAGGGGAAGTGGTGGAAGCAGAATCAGATTTATTATCACTGACTTAAATGATGGGAAATTTGTTGTTTTGCGGCAATGTACAATGTAAAGACATAAAATTACAAAAATAAATAAATGGTGCAAAAAGGAGGAATATCGAAGTAGTGTTCATGGACAGTTCAGAAACAATAGAAGCACTTAAGAGGCATTTAGACAGGCACATGAACCGATAAACACATGAACATAGAGGGATAATAGACCACGTGCAGGCAGGTGAGATTACTTTGGATTAGCATTGTGGATGACACAGACACATCATCGGGCAAAGGGCGTGTTCTAAGTGCTGTACAGTTCTATTTTCTATACCACACCGGACCTGCCACTTTGGGATAACTTTTAACAACTAGTTAACATTAGCACATCCAAAAAAAAAGCAAGTCTACATGTGTTACATATATCAGCATGGAGAGTAGGCAATTAAAACATTCCAACACTAAGAGAAAATGCAGCTTAAATTTTGAAAAAGAAACATTGTGTGCTCTCTCTATATCTCCATGCTCAAGCCATTTTTTGCACTTTGACTGTCTGCCCTAAAATCTCATACAGCTGTGTCAAATCTTGCTTACAATGAAGTTCCTGGGGATGTTCACTACATTACTACATAAATGCAATTTCTTTTGTAAGCTTGCACAGGTGGATTTACAAAAAAGAGTAGCTATACAAAAAGCTAATTGATTCTTTCCTACTTGAAATACATTTTGAATAATGCCAGTTAACATTTGGTCATTTTATGATTAAACAGTCAGTTAAAATCTGAGAATTCAGTAATTTGTGAATTTGATATGCAGTAGAATCCAGAAGGTTATTTTTTTCCAAGAAGAGGAATAAAATGCTGAGGCAATTTTTTCCTGCAGCGATCTTCCACTTTATTCAAAATACAAACTTTTTAAAAAAGTCCTACTTTACAAGAAATAACAACTTGACAAATATTCAAAGCAAAAATAAGATCAAATAATAATCTGACACTAAAGCCCTGTCAAGGTTTAATGCAACAGCTGCAGGAAAAATAATGAATGTCATACAAAGCAATTGACACTTAGCTGACTGCTACTTCTGAAATTCTCAGCTGCAATCATTTTTATTAATATATATTGAAGTAAGTATCAAATAAAATTTGGCCATCATATTCCCAGTATGATGGTAGTTATCCTTCATACTCAAAGATTATTGAACAGTGAGTCAGACTTTATCACTGCACTATTAAACCCAATACAAAACCACAATGGTCCATCTGGTGCTTGAAAAAGGCTCTTGATATTGACGTTTCCAGTCCATGAGTGCTATTACTACCTTATATCCCTATGTGCTGCTGCCCATTAACTTGTGTGATCAACTAGTACATTTCCTCAGTTGTTGGTATTGATATGACAGAGGTTCTCCTGGACTGTGTCATTATAACTCTTTTGCTTCCATTTGTTATTACACTTCTCTGCAGAAAATAGTGTATGTAAAATATTTTATTCAAAATGCCAAAAACAATGCGACTTGAGCTTCCTTTAGTATCCCTTCAAGACCATCTTGGCATGCTTGAGGATTTCACTGTTTATAATTTTGTCCCGCACATCTTTGATCTTGAGTACTGAAAATGGAACTGGTCAACCTTCCTGAATTCAAGATGGTTGGCTTGGAGGATTCTCATCTGCACAAGAAGTTGTAATGACAGAGGTCCTACACCCTTCCAGTTTTGTAGGGAATTCCCACAGCCATAAATTTCTTAAGCATACATTTTTCTAGAGGACAATATGTATGTCCTATTTACAAATCTTCATGAGCACAGATTGGAGATGGAGCTGAGTAATTCAGGATTGTAACTTTGGACTGTTTAGGCAAATTCAGCAAATATCCTGCAATAAAACCATCTTATACAACAATCCATGGCTGGCAAAGCTTTCAGCGACAAAATCTTTTCCCAATTAAATTTTCTGTGGCTGCACTGGAACCTCATAACCATAGTAGAAATAAGGTATGGTATATGATTTGGCAATTTAATGGTCCAGATCAAGCTGCCAGCACTTGCCCCGTGCTATTCCCAAAGTTCCACTTAGTTTTTGCAGCCCCCCAGGTGCAAATCTGTTCAAGTCATCCAATTACCACAGCCATCCAATGAAGTGGAGCAAAAGGTTGGAGTAACGAGACATCAGGCAGAGGATCATGAGGCAACCCCACAAGCCTATCCTGACTGCCTTTTGACAGCTCACAATCAATGACTGCAAGGGGCAGCAAATCAAAGTTGAGGAGCTGCATGCAAAATGCTCAGGATATTAGTTCTTCACCTGTAAGCTCAGTGCCAAGACCAGTGGGGGAAGAGATGATCAAATGTCCCATCATCTGAGTTACAGCTTGTTGCTGTGCATCACAATATGCAGCTGAAGTCAGGATCAAGTTGGCCTACACTTAGTTACCCTATGACTTTCTAAGAAATCACCAGCTAAAAATCAATACATTGTTTCAAAAAAATGTAGAATTTAGTATTTCAAATATTAGTTAATACTAGAGGCTCAGAACAAACAATGGAATAAAGAGCAAAAATGACCACTCCATGGATCATTGGAAACTATGCTCTCAGGCCACCTGAAAGCTGGTATAATGAGACTCCCCGCATCAAGAAGATGGAAACATAGGACATGGATCTGATGGATGGCTTAACCTAGTCAAGAGGCCACAGTATGTGATGGTAGATTAGAGACTGAGAAGCAGCATGATAGGAAACTAGCTGACCCCAAGCTTTGAAGGTAAAGCACAGAATTAGTTCCACCCAAATGGCAGAAGAACAAAAATAGATCATAGTCAGTGTTTGGATTCAGGATGCTAATCAAGCAGGCGTCAGACATATCAGTGTCGTGGCCAAAAGGTCAACCATTCTCTTGTGCACTCTGTGCAGCAGCAATGCATCATTATTCTCAAGGTTGGAAAAAGCTGCCTCTACCTCTGATTTGGGAAGCAGGGTTTGGGACAAAGAGACTGATTGAGATAAAGCACCCAAATAGAAAAGCTTCAAGAACAGGGTAAGGCCAGGACTAGGAAGCAGGAAGAAAACCATCACAGTCAATGAAAATAAATTAACATGATTTTTTTCTCAATGATCTCAAATCAATATTGGGATCCATTTGATCAATGGTGCAATGTGGTTAATAATATAGCTATCATTGGCTAAAGAGTAACATTATAGGTTCAATATCATGTATTACAGAAACATTATTTTTTCCAGTAAGTTCTCTTAGAACATAATGCATACATAGCATTAATACTCTAAGTGAACTGTGTGTCCCTGAATTTATAAAAATGAAAAATAAAAATGCATATCTGTATCATCATTACCAGTTGGGTAATAAGCAGTTTGATTCAAAATACAATTGAAAATACATTCAAATTGTAGCTTTTCATTTCAATTTATTTAGTACAGTGCATAAAATATGAAAAGTGGCAATGTTTTACTATAAAATAGAAATTCTAAAACTATAATGCTATTTTGGTAGTAAATTATACTGCTATCATATTTATTTGGTATACAAAATATAAACCTGACAAATTATTTTCATATGTGCCTACTAGCACTTCTAAAAATAAATTAACAACTGCACATTTGCTCTCAGGACCAGTGGGCACTTCACCAGTAACCATAGGAACAATGTCCTAATAACTGCTGTTGAGCATTCTGTGACATCAGCAACATGTACAAAACAAAAATCTCACAGCCTAAAGCAACTAGCATAATAAACTTGTAGAAAAATATAAATCAAACAATAAATCTGCAAACATTAAAGATATCACTAAAGGAAATTTAAGAAAAATGAACCTACTTTGATAATTAATCATATGCAGTCCTGCAATGCATTCTTTAATAACTGTTCACCAAATGATGCTAAATAATGCTGCGATGATCACTATCACAAAACATTTACTCCATGAGCCCTCAAATTTTAAAAAATTGCTGATGCATTTTTATTTGTGCAAGAACAGTGTACAGTTTAAATAATTAATACATTGTATGAATCCTACCATTCATGGTTGTACTCATGAAAGAATAAATATAGTTTATATCTAGTCTGTCTTCACATCCACACAACACTTATTGCTGATGAGTGATATTACCATTATTTAACAGATAAATGTGGTTTTCCTAGTCTCTCAATCAGCAAAGATAAAAAGACCAGTTAATCTGTTCCGGTATTATTGGTTGTGTGGGGTGGAGTATAAAATGTTTAGGAGTATACAAGTATAAAATGTTTAGGAGTTTACAAAGAGTACTGGTCATTCAGATAGTGCCATTCAAACATTTAGATCCACGAGGAATAAATGGAACCCAAGTTTAACATATTATTTGAAACACGGCACCTCTGAGAGCGCTGCAGCCCTTTAGAACTGACATGAAGTATCAGCCTGTGTCAGACCAGATTATGCGTTTACGTTCTGGAGAGAGATTTGAAATCATATTCCTCAGATCAGTCAACAGCACTACCATACAGCCTAAACTGACACCCACTTCCTACGCCACAACTTTTACATAAAATATAAATACAAATAGATGGTTGTCTCCACTTCAGCAACCATTACATTTTGTCACAGTGACTGATTTAACAGGAAAGGTTTGAGAGCATCTATAGTGCTTATGCTACATTCCACTGTAATACATGGGGTGCCCTATTCAAGCAGTGATCTCATCTATGGTTCGCAATTTTTATAAACCATTTTGAGCTTTACACTTAGAGTTAATGATGCAATTTCAACAATTTGAAATTATTCCTTATAATCACTCTACAGTATTATCTATTTTCAAAATCAATCATGTATTTGATTGATATATATTCATGTAATAATTCAGATTACCTTAAACATTTGATGCAGATAAAACAGTAAAATAATTAACTTAACTTTGTGGGAAATTGTTTAAGTGTTCCCATTAAATTTCATGTTAAAAAGTAGCTTTTAATCTTTGTGAAATGCCAGTGGGAGTTAAAACTAACCAAATCCACCATTATAGCACTGAGTTTTCCAAGTGAATTCTAGCCTCTTTTTTTCTTGACGTTACTTGTAAATCCATAGTAGTTATGTTGTGAAATGGGGCACTTTATGTACTAATATTATGAAGAAACACAGGCATTATTATTGTTAATTTCTGCATGCTATAAAACCATTCAGCATAAAATATGCATCTGTTAGTGAAACAGTGAAATCAAGCTCACCAAAGCTGCACATGTGGAGTTATACTGAATTGCTTAATTTTACAGCATTTCAGTATACTGTGCTATGGAACAATATGCTATATTATGGGTAAGGAGTGCCAGGGAGATAGTTTTTTGTGTTACATGTTGTACTGCACAATGTGGATAGACGTTTAAACCCTGCAGAAATCTTGCATCCTACAAATTTAAGACCTTGAAAAAATTTTAAATTAAAAGGCTACTGCATCTAATTTGCTTCAGGAGATCCCTGATAAGTCCAGTGATTTTATAATGAAAACTTGTTTGTCATAACAAAATGTCACTGTATTAGTAATTGGCTGAATGAACAGTATCAACTGACAGTTTGATGGTTAAAAGACAGAAATTCCAATTCTGAACTAGATTGCATATCTGCATGTGGATTTTTAAATTGACATTAGTTTACTGTAATAGAATTGGAGTGGAATTTTTTTTAAGCTTTCAAGGTTTTGGTGTAAAATTAAAACCAGTTTCAAAATATCAACAGCATACGTTTTATTCATAATAATGCCTTTAATGAACTAGGATACAGTTTATTGGAGGTGAGGTATAACATTGCAGCAAAAAAGGTTAAGAGCAAGATACTGTGACTCGAACCTCAGTAGTTAAGCCATTGTATGCAAATACTCATGCTTGGAGGCAAAGCTCCAAGTCATCGTCAGTTCATTCACTGAAGCAATACAAGAGGATGGGCCCTACATTCAATATCCACACATATGCTCCAATGAATGAAGGTCTTCTGCCAATCTTCCCCTGCTGTATCACACTACCCTCTGACAATAAAGGTTCACAGAAAGACCCTCAAAACCTGGATCAGTTCCCATACTTCAGGAGCCATCACTCAGTAAAGGCAGATGACAATGGTGAAATTCACTATGACCTTCAATGCACCAGCATGGTATTTGGTCCATTGTGGAAAAGGATATTTGAAGATCAGCACGTTTCATTATCTACAAGATCTTTTAATATCTGGACCAACTAGAGTAGGGCATTATGGTGTGTAGTAGTTAGCACTGCTGTCTCACAGCTCTAGGAGCAGGGTTCAATCCTGACTTCAGGTGCTGTCTATGGGAAATTTACATTTTCTCCCCATCACTAAGTGGGTTTCAGCTTGGGTGCTCTAATTTATTCCCATATTCTAAAGACAAGCAAAATAATGTTAGGTAAGTTGAGCAAATTGCAAAGCTACAGGAAAATAAGGGTGGGAAAATGGGCTTAATCTGCTTGGAGCCTGCATGGAACCAATGGCTGACTGGCCTCTTTCTGCATTGTAATAAGTAAAAAAAAACATGCACTGGATACCATAATACAATCTCTACAAAATCCTCCAGGTTTACTGAAAGGATAAGCAAACCAATGCCCATGTTCTTTCCCAAACCAGCATCCCAGCACTGAGAATCCCAAAGCAGACTCCCAAAGCAAGAATAATTTTGTCATGGGAAGAGATTACCAGGTGGATAGAGGAAAAGATTTAAGGATGTGTTCAAATCCTCCTCAAAGAAATACAACATCCCCACTGACTGCTGGGAATCTCTGGCCCATGACTGCTCAAAATAGAGATAAAAGCATTTGGGATGCTTTTGAGCAGAGTGTATGCACTGGGAATACTAGGAAGCCCTGTGTAAGCCATGAAAGGTGCGACCACCTTACAAATTACCCACCTGTCCCTTCAGGTACCTCATGCCCCATCAGTGGAAGAGTCTGCGGTTCCCAAATTGACCAAAACACCCACCTCAGAACTCAAAAAAATCTGGAATGAAATCAGGTCATCCTCGATCCTCAGGGGCTGCCGAAGAAGGCAGCTACAGTACAATTTCTATTTTCAGCAGTGATAAGTATATAGCTTTCGTCATTGTGGGTAAAAGTGATTTATTGGGGAGACAAAATGCATGGGGATTCATTAAGTGTATATTTCGTAGCAAAGACCACCACAAAAGCTAAGGTAAACGAGGACGATGTCAAGAAACTGGATGAAACAAAAAAAAAAGTAGCAGTAAGGCTGGTGTCTGAAGGGTTTAGATAGAGTAAGTAAAGATAAACTATTTCCTAAAGTAGTGGTAACTAGAGGATATGGCTTCAATGCTACGTGCAAGTGAACCAGAGGCAAAGATTGAGAACAAACTCTTTTTTTAAAACATTGGTAGCTGGAATTTGAAATGTGTTGCTTAATAGGGTGATGAATACTGTTTCAACAGCAATCTGAATGCAAGTTGAATAAAAATTTGAAAGAGAAAACTACTGAAATAATAACGTTGAAGAATAGACACACACTCAGTGAACCAAATAGCTGCTTCCTGCAATTTTATAAATATGAAATTCTATACATGCAAACAAAAATGCTCTGCTGATATTATTTCCAATGTCTAGTTCAATTATTATAAAAGGTTCAAATCACATTATTTAATGATAATGTTGATTGAGAAATCTTTGACAGTAAAGTGTACTAATCTATGGAATAAAGGAGCAATGAGAAGCACAAAACAAAGTTTCAAGATGTATAATTTTCAAACCCATTTTTAAATTACATGAATATAGACAAATTTTTGTGACCCATTACTCCCAGCACCAAAGGCAATAGCAAAGGTTTGGGATCAGCATATTGTATATCCATCTCTCTCATCTGCACTGCCTCTAAACAAAACTAGTAGAATTGTCAAAAATGGCCCCATCTCATTGATTCAGCTACTTATGCTGCTGGCTTTATCCTATAGGCCACTAACTAGTGGGAAGAATCGTAAGTAGCACATTTACAGGGAAATTATAGGAAGAACAGCAAAGTGAAAAGGGAGAGCTTCAATTATTCCAACAAAGAATGAGATAATAACAATGCAAACAGTGCAACAGCTAAGAAAGGGAGAAATTCCTGTGAAATATATTAAGAATTCTTTTGATCAAAAAAAAATCAGAACACTGGAAGAACTCAGTGGGTTAAGCAGCATCTGTGGAGGCAAAAAAGTGCAAGTCAACATTTTGGGTCGAGATCCTGCATCAGAACAAACAGGGAATATGAAAGATTGCCAGTGTACAGCAGTATGAAGATACAAGATATTTATTTATTAGTCACACGTACATCAAAACGCAGAGTGAAATACGTCTTTTTGCATTACCGAGAATGTGCTGGGGGGCAGCCTGCAAGCGTCGCCACTCTTCCAGTGCCAACATAGCCTGCCCACAGCTCCTAACCTGTACGTCTTTGGAATGTGGGAGGAAACCGGAGCACCTGGAGGAAACCCACGCAGACACACGGGGAGAACATACAAACTCCTTATAGACAGCGACGGGAATTGAACCCAGGTCGCTGGTGCTGTAATAGCATTATGCTAACCGCTACGCTTCTGTGGATAGAGGCTGGCCAGTGATAGGTGGCAGATGGCAAGGGAATGATGGGAAGATGGAATCAGGTGGGAGAGATGAACAAAGGGAGAAGAAAACTAGGTGGACCAGTGAGTGTGTGTAGGAGGAAGGCACCAGGGAAATGGGTTTCCTGAGATTAAAATATTCAATATATGTACCATTGGGTTGTAAGCAACTCAAGTGGAATACAAGATGCTGTTCTTCCAATTGTGTCTGGCCTCTCTGTAGCAAAGGAGAAAGTTAAGAGACAGGTCAGTATAGGAGTGGGAAGGAGAGTTAAAATAATACGCGTCCAAAAGCTCGTGAAGGCTACTCAGACAGAGTTCAGGTGTTCTGCAAAATGATCGCCCAGTCTATGCTTGGTTTCACCAATGTAGAGGAGGCCACTTCACAAGCACCAAATGCAGTAGACTAGGTTGGAAGAGGTGCAGGTGGGGGTTATGTCCTCTGCCTCACCTGGAAGGGCTGTTTATGTCCCTGAATAGCAGTGAGGGGAGAGGTAAGGGACAGCTGTTACACCTCCTTCAGTTGCATGGAAAGTGCCAGGGATGGGGAGGGGGGGGGGAATGGGTCAACTAAGGTGTCCTAAAAAGAGTGATCCCTGCAGAGTGCAGGTGGGGGGGGGGGGGGAAGAGAATGGGGGTTAAGAGGGGAAGACGTGACTGGTGCTGGGATCACATTGGTGCTGCTGGAAACGGCACAGGATAACGTGTTGGACATGGAGGCTGGTGAAGTGAAAGGCAAAGGCCAAGGGAATTTTATTGCTGTTCTGCCTGAGAAAGTGTGTGTGTGTGTGTGTGTGTGTGTGTGGGGGGGGGAGGGAGAAAGAGAAGATGAGAGCAGACATGCAGAAAATGAAGGAAGTATATGTGAAGACTCCATTTACAATGGTGGACAGGTGTAGCACTTTTCAGTGGGGAAGCAATGTGTGCACAATGATCATAAAATACTATTTAGTGCTGATATGGAAATGCACCCATTGTGTTCTTTTCTCTGCCCTCTTGATCCACCCATCAAAGTGGGGTTCTCATTCCACTTTTTCCAATACCACCACCTCCCACCCCCATCTGGTTCCATCTCTCCTCCCTTATCTGTTCCACTTTCCTTACATCAGATTCCAGCATTTGCAGCTTCTTACGCCTCTACTTATCATCTTCCCGCCTCTGTCTCTGCCCCCACCAGGCTCCATCTACCCCCACATCTTTTCTCTCTTTATCTGTTTCTACCTATCATCCACCAGCTATTGTCTCCCAACTACCGCTCCCTCCCCCCACCTGGCTCCATCTGCCTATCGGTTCCCTCCACACCTAATTTCACCTATCGACTTCCAGCCCCTCCCTCACTCCCTTTTATATTGGCCATCTCCCTTCCACACTCTCAGTCCTGATGCAGAATCTCTATCCAAAATGTTGACCATCCCTTTGCCTCAGGATGCTGCCTGACCCACTGAGTTCCTCCAGCAGTTTGCTTTTTTGCTGCAGACTACAGCATCTGCAGTTCCTCGTGTCTAGAAATATTACACTTGATCCCCTCACCCAAATCATCGATACAGATTTCAAATACCTGGGGTCCTTGCAGTGATCACGGTGGCAGCCCACTAGTCACAGTCTCCCAACCTGAAAGTGACCATTTATATGAATATACAGATTAGGAATACGTGCAGGCCACTGGGTTCTTTGAATTTGTTCCGCCACTTAATAATATCACGTTGAATGTAACTCCAACTCCACATTCTCTGCAATAATCTTTAAGAGTCTTCCAAATAGTAGCAGAAATAAACATTTGCCCCTACAAGCACATTCTATCATTCATTAAGATTTTGGCTGCTCTTCTAATTCATCACCATTTTCCAGTACTCTCTCTAGATCCCTTGATTCCCCCTAATGACCAAGTATCTGTCATTGTTTTGAATGACCACAGCAAATGAGTCTCCACAGTCCAGGGTATGGAAATTCCAAATATTTACAACTGCTTGAGTGAAAAGATTTCTCAGCTCTGACCTAACTGGCCTACCCCTTGTTCTCAAATAGAGCCTCCAGGTTCTAGACTTCTCAGATAGAGGAAACATTGCTTACATCCAGCCTGTCAAGCCCTTTACAAACTTTGTATGTTTCGATGAGAACAACCCTCATTCTTCTAAACTGTAGGGAATCCAGATCCCCGGTCAGCTCAAACTCTCCTCATACAGCAAACCCGCTAGCCCTGGAACCAGTCCAGTGAATCTTCACTACAGTCCCTCTACGGCAGGTACATCCCTCCTTGGGTAAAGACACTAAAACTATACACAATATTCTAGATACAGTTTTGCCAAGGCCCTGGATAAAAGTAATAAGATTTCCTTCCTACTGTATTCAAATTCTCTTGTTTGAAGATATAAAGATATACTCTTGTTTAAAGATCAACATACCATTTTCCTTCTTAATTGGTGTTGCACCTGCATGTTTGCCTTCAACAAGTTGTGGATAAGCTCACCTTGGTCCTTTTGAGTACTACCCAATCTCTCACCATTTAGTAAATATTCTGCTTTTCTGTTATGGGCACTGATTGGATAACCTCACATTTTTCCCACATTATATTCTACTGGCCATGTTCTCATCCACTCACTCAGCTTACTCATAGCCCATTGAAGTCTTAACATCCTCTTCTATACCCACAATCCCACCTCTTTTAGCTTCATTGTCAAAGTTGGAAAAAAGACATTTTTCCCCCCCTCAGACAAATCATTAATAATGGATTGTGAAAAACTGGACCCAGCTTAAATAGGCACCCCTCCCTGCCCCTTTTATTTTTGAAAGTGAAGAAAATATATGGTGAACCCATTTCTAGATTCTCCAATAAGAGGGATCATCCTCTCCTCATCCAGCTTGTCAAGCTCACTCAGAATCTTTTCAAATCCTTTCTTGTCCTTATAAACTTGAGCAGATACAAGCCTAACCTGAATTTTTTTTACAAGACAACCCACATATTAGTCTGGTAAACCTTGTATGAACTGTATTAGAATCCTTTGTTAAATATACTCCAGATATGGTCTCACAAATGCCATAAAACTGAAGCATAACCTCCTTATTTTCGCATTTGACCCATCTGCATCCCTTACAACTTGCCAATTAGAAAAAAAAACATCTAAGCCTCTTCCATTTCTTGTTCACCATGCCAATATGTTACCTGACTCTCCATGAGCTTTTATTTTCTGCAATATACTGTACTTTGATGCAGCAACTCATCAGCTGCCTTCTGGAAATCAATAGAGTTGATACGCCAGTTCACCTTTACCCATAGCAATATATTACATCTTCGATAATTTGGTCACACAAGAGAGACTACAGTTGCTGGAAATCTGGAGCAGCATACACAAAATGCTGGAGGAATTCAGCAGGTCAAGCAACATCTATGGATGGAAATGAACAGTCGATGTTGGAAATAATTTGGTGAAACTTGATTTCTCTTTCACCAAACCATTTTCCCTGCATAATTCTTTAAGTTAAATGGTCTACTGTTTCCTGCTTTCTATCTCATTACCTTTTTGAATAAAGGAGTTACATTCACAGTTTTCCCTTTGTGGAGGGTATAAACACCAACATCCGCTGTTTAGTGCCTTCCTGACTTCCGCAATGCAATATGCAGGCTGATAAATCAGAAACGTGTTCATCAATGAAAAGGATCTTGCTACCAGTTTTAAACCACTAAAGGCTAAGTGTGGTTCTGCCTCTTAAAACTGAAGCCTCCTTGCATCCTTCTCCCTACTCACAATCCCACCTTAGTTTCAGAAGGGTGCAGATCCTCGGGCCCTGTTTCTGGATCTCCCTGACATCCTCTGCAAGGTCTATCCAGTGGATTTTAAATGTTTCTGATGATTAGGCACTTACACAGTTGAAATAGATTTAAGTAATTAACAATTTTTAAAAATAAAATTTAAGAGCAATTTTAACTGATGTGAAAACATTAATATGAATTAGTTAAAAAAAACAATCCACTTACTTTTTTCATCACAGTCACCACATTCAAATGAAAGAGACCATGTTACAAATATGAGAGGTCAAATATGAGGGATTTGTGGCTCCTTAGATAAGTGGATTTAGTGCAGAGACCAGCAGTCGAGCTACAGGGCACATAAGCCGGTATTCAACCTCCAGCACTTTCCTAACTTTCACAATGCATTATGCAGGTTTAGAAGTCAGAAACATGTTGAACAGTGAAGAGGATGCTACTGGCAATTCTATCCCAAACCACTGAAGGCTAACTGTGGTTCAGCCTATTAAAATTTAAGCCTTCCATTTACCAACTCATTGACTGAAGGAAATAGTTGTTCTCTCTAGCACAATCTCACTAGTATCAGTTTTCTTTTAAACATCTCCACTGTAATCAAAAGCTTTTCTCTCCTGTCCTCACAGCTAAGCTATTTCGTTTTCATTCTGTATCTTCATGGCTTTAGCCTCGTTTCTAAACTGGATAGGTGTAGCCTGGCCATAAAAGAGTCCCAGAATTCTTCTGGTGCCTTGCCAACGTTCTTTAGTCAAACATCACCATCAGGAGTAGCTAAACATGTTTTCTTTCTTCAAGAGAAAAAAAGCATTAACAGGAGATCTTATTTTGCTCTGACACCCTAAAGAGCAAAGAGGGCCTTTGGTATGTCCCTACAATTTCCTCTTTTCCAAATAACATTGACAATTTAAAAACATATAATGCTTTTGTGACATTAAACTTAGTTTGTTTTCTTCATATTAAGTCAGAATCGAAATAAAGTTAGTTGCCGTAGCAATTTGAAGTCTTAGTTAGTAAGCAAATAGAGATTAAATTCAACAATCTTAAGGAACTTAAATCATAATGACAAAGTGGATCACTATCATAACATACATGACCAAGTGTTGCCTCATTCAATTTGTGGCAGTCACGGGACTGGTTGGATAACTTTTAAAGGAGCTGGTGGGCATTCAAAATCTTAAAAGAAAGATTTCAATATAACAATTGATTTGACCAGGAGACCAGCTCCCAGATACACTTAGAAACAGTGTCACAGGATCCAAGCCATTTGGCCAAGGGGTAATGAGCTTGAAACCTATCCTCAAGGCAGCAATAACATTTCACCTTTGCCAATTTTTACTAAAATATGCAACTAAATGTCACTGTGAAGATCTTATTCTACACCTAACTGTTAAGTAGATGAAAACACAGTTGGTTTGTGTTAACTTGGTACAGTGTAGTATTTATCTGGACCCCTATTCTCCTTGTGTTATTCAGTCCTATCTAACCTGAATATTATTTATTGTCAGAAATTTCAGTGCACAATGCCACAGAAACTCAACTATACTTTTTTTATTAAAATGTATAAACACATCAATATTGTGTTGTTTAATGGCAAAAATACTATAATTTTGTGTATCTTCGCCTTACATTTTCTCATCCTAAGTTATCAGCATTAATGAAGAAGTAACACACATGTAATGGTAAATTCCAGCTGTAACCAAACAGCCTACGGTCAAACTAATTTGTACTCGGGCAACAGCATCTATTTTTTCCTACTGACTAAATGATTAAAGTAATTTGCTTCTTGAAGATGTGATGTAAAAGTCATTTACTAGGTTATAGAGAGCAGTTTGAATAGAATCAGTGGAAAAAGTCAAACTGGTCAAAACTCTGAACCGCTAATTCCAAAGATAATGAATTTTAAATAACTGCAAATGTATTGACCCACATAATAAGAACAAAAAGTTGAAAACTTGCCCATCAATGAACTTTGTGCCAAATTATACTTTTCCTCAGGTCATGCATCTCATTGTCTTTCCGGTTTCATAACTCTACTATATATCCTTTTAACAACATCAAGCACAACCACATGCCAACCTCTCACTAATCAGCAAGACAATACACTTAACTCATTCAGATAAACAGCTATAAATTTACATTAACTCAGACTTGTAAGGATGTAATACCTATTGACAGTGGACCACAGAAACATTTCACAAGAGATTTTGGTAATAACTTAGTACTTAATTTACATGAACAACATTGACCATAAATTAGATTATATACCAGCATGGTTTTACTCCATGACTAAATAGAGAATGAAAAATCAGGAACTTCCAGCAAGCTCAGAGTCAGTAATTTTTATTCCCGGTACCTTTGAGCATCTGCTGTGTTTCACACAAAAGTTCCCTAGACCAGTGCAATCATGTCAATGTTATACATCTGAATAACACTTTCAGAATTTTCATTTCACATTCGCTTGCCACAAGCCATCTGCTTTCAACCCAACTATTGGATTTGAAGGGGACCTCACCTAATAGGTCTCAACCCAGTACTAGGAATCCAAATAAGTTGTCACCTTTAAAGTTACGTGCTTACTAATGCTCCTTTGAACCCCCTACCACCATGAGCCCCCAGAAAGTATCAAGCCCTACCCACATCCTAACTCTTGGGAGCACTTGAACCCAAGCCTGACCCTGAACTCTCCAACCTAACGACCAGAGATTACAAGCATACCTCCACATCAATAATCGTGGACAATCAACCTTCACTGCCCCATAAACACCCCTCCTTCCCCCCAGCACTGTGATCACTAGGTTTCTCTCGTCACCAAATCCCATAACCTGCCATGGTCTCCAACATATCCACCATCATTTGTGCGCTCTGTGGAAGACTACTAGCAAAGTCCTTGTCTTGTCGCAGGCTGATTAGTAGCATCTACACTTGGGACATTATTAATTTTCCAAATGGTGCAGCCTCACCACATGAAAACCTTTTTAAACATACCTCTGCATGTGCCAGGATTTTTCTCAGCCCATACATCATGATTTCTTGCACAGAGGATATGGGTAAATATTTTGTTTAATATACAAGGTTAGACAATACTACAGATACAGTAATATTTGTGAAGTAGACAGCTTAATGTTAAGCTATACAAGACTTAATGAAAGAATCTGTGAGGTATTAAAAGCAAACATTTAAATTGGTTGTGAAAAAGATTCCAATATTTCACTCAAGTGACAGTATTTTCATTAGAGGCAAAATTCTTAAAGATTTTGGATTTAATGATCTTCAAATTCAAATACAGTGGCCATAACAACAAAAATTTGTATTTCCATTGCATCTTCATCAAAGTGATTCACAGCAGTACTGTTGAACAAAATCTGGCCTAGCCACAAAGAGGAGATGGCAAAAGCCTGGTCAAACAAGGGGGGGTTTTTAAGGAGCATCTTAAACAAGCAAAGACATAAGAAAGCAGAGAGATTAAAGGAGGGAAATTCCAGAGTTTGAGGTTTTAGTAGATGAAGGCCATTTGGGAGATACTAAGGGGCTAAGATTGGAAGAATACGGATATCTTAACAGGTTGAAGGTCTGGAGGAGACTGCAGAGATAGAGGAGGGGGGGAAGGTAAGCCATAAAAGAATTTATATCAACATCAGATATTTCCCTGACAAGATGATAATATGCACAGATTTCACCAAAAGTTCAATGTCGATGGCTTTAAGTTGCAGATGCCTGAATATCGTTTATGTAACAGTGCAAATTACACTTCTGTCAATTAAATCAATTATAGGCAACGTGGCACGTCAGCAAATGGATAAAGATTGTTAGTTTTCAGAGAGGCTGCAAAAAGCATTAATGGAATCTAGTTCTGGAACACTATTCCAGGCTTTATCAGCCTACTCATTTTGTACCAGAACATCCAAAGACTACAACAGCATTTACCAATACAAGCTCAGCCCTTTTCTGAAACAATAAATATTGAGACTACTTATGTTCAACAGGAATCCAATGAAAATATACCATGAATGCGGCTTTAGAAAACAAAATTATACCAAAAACAAATTTGTGCCCCTCTACTTTTCTTACATTAAAATAATCAGAAATTGATTAATATTTTGATTTCAGGTTCTGGACAAGAAAATGTTGTAAACAATATTAGCATAGCATATAGAATGCTACATATGTTGGTTAAATGCCACGTCATAAAATGCAGTTCTTCATGCACAATACTGAATACCTCTACATGAGGCAAAATTTTACTGGCGTATTTTGTAACAGTTATAAGCATTTTATAACAGTTACATTTCTAGAATGAAGTTAGCTTCAAAGACCAATAGTATTTCTATCACATACATAAATGAAACCTTTAAAGAATTTCACCAAGTATATTTCACCAGTGCCATAAGCTTCTCTTATTTGTTTTGTTTTTAATTTAAATAAATATTCAAAGCATTGTAAACAGATGCTTGAAGAGGTCAAAGTATGTAAACCCCAAATTACCAACTATGGACAGACCACCATCCTTTCATAATTCAGCCCCTTCTGTTGGGGATCTGAAAATATATTTCAGACAGATGAATGTTAACAGAATCAATTTCATGGTTCAGTGTTTTCTCAGTATGATTTATCTCCAACTGCAGGTATTGGAGGTCCCTATTCAGGAGATTTATGAGTACCGTCCAAGAATCCATTTTAATAAAGCACATGGAGAAACAACACGTTACTGTCTGGACCAAAAATGGATATCTAGTTTCTGTTTATACAACAAAATCTAAATTGATTTTTCTTAACTTATTAGCTTGATTCAAAAAACAGATTAACTTAAAAGCTTTTAATATCTTTATCCATTCCTCAACCATCCTTTGATTTAGACAAAACAAAATTTGAGTGAACATTCAATGAAATATCGATGAACATACATTTAAAATTAGTTTCTTTCACAATGTTCTGTCATATTTGCTCTTAGAACAGTTTTTGAAGTAATTTGGATTTCAACTATTTGACATCATTTTGTCAATAACTGCAAATCTGTATTCCCTTCTCCAACTATAATTCTTATGCTCTATTTTACACAAGTATAGAAGAAACAAGATAAAGTACCACAGAATATCATTTTTCTCACACCATGTCATGTTCATTTCTAGGTTCCGGGTACGGTGGATGGAGATAACATTGTAATGCACAGATACAGCCACGCAGTCAAAATAAGAATCAGAGCTAATCAGAAATGCAAATTGTAACCAAAAGGACCACCGATAATAACTCTATGATGGTGGTGATTAAGGTCAAGTCTTGTATTATTGCAGCTTTTAAATTCTCATCAGCAATAAATAGCTACAAGGAGAAAGAAAAGGCAATGAAGAACAAATTATTTGCAATGTGCAATGATTTGGTTTTTGGCAAGAAGCAATCCTCGACAGTTCAGTTTTTCATGCCTTATCAATCATCCACCCATTAGAAAGGGATGCAAAATTAGTTGCTACTTAGTTGCCCAATTGTCAATCACCTCATATTATGTGTGTAGTGAAAATTCATGCATTAATTGAAGTCGGTCAATGATGGAAACAAACTAATCTCTAGTTCTAGAGATCACTTCTCTAAAACCTTATTCCCTTCATTGCCTATATTGTCTGCAATATTTCTCAGTAGAAAATAGTAATACACTCCAAAATTTAAAAATTTGATAAACAACTGGATCAAAAACTGAAATCCACATAATTTGATTGTTTTGCCATTTACAATTCAGACAGTGGAATGTCTGTGCATGCAATACAAGCTTGTAAAGCAAGCTAAAGTTCAAAAGAGAATAAATATAAAAATGAATTCTTATTCAATATCAAATCTAGAGTAACTGCTTTTAGAGACTGTTTTCATTCAGTGATGTATTTGCACTCTTAATTTTTTTCTTTAAGTATAACAGTTTTATTCTGCATGGAATATACATACTTAAAGCATCGACTGACTAGACAATGCTCACAAAACCTTGAGCAAAATACTTCAACATTATGTGTCATATTATCTACAGGTATTTCACTTTAACTATATAAAACATTTAATGAACCTGTCCATTTTTCAGATCCAGTTAATTAATTAAATACTTTTCACCATTATAAGATTTTCCATTCATTTTTGTAAACCGTCTTTTTCTATTAATTTTTTGGCTCATTAATTCCTCCCCTCTTCGTTCCATTTGATTGTCAATGCTGCCACCTGGACCATGTTTCTTTTCTCAGACAAAGGATAGTGGGGGGCTGGACTAGCTGCAGTCTGGACCACAGACTGACAGACTACTCAGGGATAAAAAGCTTTACATCTATGGCAATATAACTGATCATATAGCTTTTGTTCTTTTTGGAACTGTACCATAACACTATTGCAAAGTACTGTAACAGGGTCACCAAAGCTTCTAAAACTGCACACTTGGAAAATTTACAATAGCACAAGTCACAGATTCACCAAATAGGAAGTACAGGGGCCGCTGGGTTATGAATGACCTGACTTACAGAAATCTGACTTTATGCAAATTCTCCAATCCATTTTTATTTTTCAAGCTAGTAATAATAATAATATTAATGTTTCATGGTATTCGTTCGTGATAAATAAATGGTAGTTTAATTATGGGTAGTATTAGGGTGATTATTCAATGAAATGAAATTATAGCAAGTGTACATAGAGCAATATGATATGGGTTACTATAGAAAACAGATGTTTCTGACAGAGAAATTTGACTTACGAACAGTTTTCAGGAATGGAACCCTTATGTAACCCTGGGCCTGCCTGTATGTTATTAGGAAAGTTATTGTGTAACTCAATGTCATTTGTCAAAAAAAAGCTAATGACTCCATATATAGAATGAAAATATTTGAATATATAAATGTTTTCCTGCAAATATTTCCCAGATCTTCACATTAAACAATTATTCAGATCGATAACTTCCTTATATTTCAAAGTTACAAGACATTTTCATTCTTTTATACAAAGGATTGTTATAATCTGTAATCGTGAACTAGAACTAAGCTAAGAGAGCCATCTAGTGACATACCTTGGAATCTTAAAGAGTGCTTTCACAGGATGCAGATCAGACAAAGGTGGCTCGCCATCACCAAGTTCAATTGCTGTGATGCCTAAAGACCATATGTCGCATCGGGTATCATACGAGTAGTCAAACTGTTGTTCACAAGCAATGACCTATCAATTAATAATATATTAAACCACCAATTTATTCATAATTGCACTGGTAGCTACACTTGCATTTATTTTGTTCTTCATCAATTATGTGAAGGAAGCAAAATCAAACTGGTATTATAATTGCCTGGCACAGGTCATTGTCATTTATCTACAGCATAACATTAATTATTATGCTGTCAAATACCACATATGCAAATTATAAAAAATGATTAGCATTCATTCTTTGTCAAACACATAAGTCCTTGCAGCATATAATAATTACTGCCATGAGCTATAATATCTTTTCATATTGTAAAATTATACTTCAAAATACTTTAAACTGCAACTATATAGTTATTAGTGATATTTATTAATGATATTTATTCCTAAGTATATTTTAAGGCATCTCATGGTTTTGCTCACATTCATACAAACCAGCCTTGGTCTTTCTTTTAAAACTGGGAATCAAATATATAAATATCGTCCTCAGCTTTTTTTAATCTTTTACATTCAATTCTCCAAAGTTCATTTCCCAGTCTTTTGTTGATAGAAGATGAGTAGGATCATGAGATTTGCCCTGATATATAAAATTATTATAGCCAAATGAGGAATTTGCAGTTCTTTTTAACATGAAGTCTTGTCAATGGTTAATTCCACTGTACTAGATCAACAATAACAATCCAGTATTTTTGAAGATATAGTTGTAACATCATGAATTAAGCCATCATATGCCATCATTCATCTTATTTAAAAGAGAAAGCAACAAACTGCCCAATTTACTTGTTTAAAATTAATACCTACAAGCTTCCAGTTTAGATAACCAAATGATACAGCACTTCACAATATCTAACAAAAGCATTTTTTATTGGCAGCTAAAGCGAATAAATCTATACAAGTTGTATATTTTGTTGTGATGTTGTACAAAGAAAGAGTGAATGAGAGGTGCGGCTGCAAGGAGAATGCAACGGTACAATGCCAGAGACCAATAAGACAGCACACCATCAAAATCTGCATGCAGCGATAGCAACAGTACACTAGGATCATACCCATTAGTGCTTTCCAGCAGTAAAACACTGGCCTTGCTTGAGTTGAGAGTCAGTGGAAGGGGATCTGATTTGCCTTGGTATGGTGGATCCTCATGCCACCAGAGATACATTTTGAACTGGAAATTCTAGAACCCAGCAACCATGTGGAAGAGGAGGTGAGCAGAAAGAGGGTAAAAGGGATTTGTTTCTTATGTGCATCTTGCATATTTTAAAAAAAAGAATTGTTATAGTTGGTTTGTTTTCATGTAAACATGTCAAACAGCATGTTTTATACCTTTCTGAGAGCAGAGCCAAAGTAAAAAGTTGTGGAGCAAGTGGTAATGGATAGACAGTTTTTTTGAGCTTATATTCTATTTAGTGAGAGGAATTCCACAAATGGGAAAATCTTGATTTGAGTAATGATCTTGAGGTTCAACTGCTCTTCCTATGTATTATTTTATGCAAGAAAACTGAAGTTGGTATCATCATACCACAACTACCATTCATTTTTTATTCCACTGTTTTGTCCTTATTGGTTCGTATGGATGGTGAAAGCTAGCAGTCTTCTGACGCTTCAACCTTCTTGGTGTTCCTAGGCTAATAGTCAAATCTGTAACAAATTAAATACATTCCTTCCCACCTCCATGCTCAATTATTTCAAACTGTCCTTAACATAAATCAAATTAAAATTCAAAATCCAGTGAACAAACAAAACGGTTTAAAACAAGTGAATACATGAACTGATTAACAAAGTTAGATTCTGTTTATCTGATATATCATAAGCTGATTTAAATGACAAGGTGATATACACATGACATTCAGTGGACATGAAAACGCAAGCTTGAAAGATAAGGTTAACATGAAATCTGAAGACTGATAATCAAGTATTCAACTAGGATCTATTTCTCAGATTCAAGTCAGTTACTGACATAGTTATAATGAATAAAAATTATTAATTCACAATTAAGTGGGATAGACTGATGTTCTAGCCCTGACAGTTGAGGAAACTTTGGCTTTATTTCCATGCCTTCCCCTCCTTGACAAATAGCTTACTTAAATAGTAGTAAATGAGAACAACAAAATAACAAATTTCATGACATATGTCAGTGATAATAAACCTGATTCAGAATACTAAAATTTCATACTGGCCATCAAATAAACATAGAAAAGTCTCTGACTAATCAGAATTAATTCAAACAGATATCTGACTTGAGTTAAACTAAACTAAAATTCAGTTCTTGACCTTGCACTGAGCATCAGCCCCAAAATAAATGCAAAGAATTACAAAAAAATGCATTGATTGCATTTGGTTCAGCTGAGTTATCATTTAATTGTACATTATTGTATGAAGTTAATGGTGCAAAACTTGAAGTCAAAAGTTCACAGACATTTAAAATAGATTTGGAGGAAAAGAGGATAATATTTGGGAAATGTCAGTGAGCAAACAGATACTGCTGACCATAAGGCAAGGAATTACAGGGCTAGTAACCACTGGGAAATGCGCAAAAGTTCCATGTGGAATTGCGGGCAAATTATAACATCAATGCCACCAAGTTCAGAATTCCCACATGAATGCTGAAATCCAGAACTTGCTGGCTTCTTTTTATTGGCCTGACTGTGCTTAGAATTGAGAGCAGAATAAAAATTCATTGCAATTATCCAGTATTACCACTGATTTCTATTGTGAGGAAAGGTTGTGATGGATCTCAGAAATGATTGAGTAAGTGACAATTTTTGGAATTAATTGTGTTTACTTAAGTATTTAACTAGTTTCATATTTTTCTTATCTTTTCAATTATTTTTTCCCCAGATGCTTTATTTGATTTTTCTATAACTTTTTAAAGTTTCTGAATGTGTGGCTTAGCAGGCTGTCAATTTTTTTTGTTCCAGCCGTTTTATGGGCAGACTTTGTACTGACTCATGCCCCCATACACATGTTAACAGCATTACATCAGACATCTTCCACTTATAGGGCACCTCCATTTAACATCAGGCAAATAGCTTCTGGTGCATCATAAAGTTCTGTGCTTGATTTCCTTTCCTTCATCGCATTCATTATCCACAACCATTTGTACTTGCATACAACATTTAGTCCCAAGGCATCTCACAAGGGTGTAACCAAACAACATTTACCATCGTCATTTAAGGAGATAATGCAGATGAGCAAAAGCTAGTCAAATAGAGATAGCAGCAAAGGAAAATCTTAGAAGAGAAATAAGACAGAGACTTAGACAAGAAATTCCAAAATGTAGGTCTTTGGAAAGTGTGAGCATAGCCTTTCGCAGAGGAGCATTCAACTAAGATTGAGGGAGAACAGACCAGAATTGAGGGAGTAGAGATATCCCAAAGAGTTGCATGGCTTGATGAAACTATAAATAAAGGGCAGTGTGAGCTCATGGAAAGGAAGAATTGGATTTATATTGTCTCTTACACATCCCTTTCACGATGTCATGGTTCATAATCGAAGAAATGCCTCTGACGTATAGTCACTGCTTTAACGAAGGGATAGCACCCAGTTTGACACATCAAGCTCTCACAAACAGCAGTGCGATAAGAACTATATAATCTATATTAGAAAGTTGATAGGGAGTTAAACATTAGCCAGGACAGAGTAATTCCATTCATCCTCCTTGAAGTAGCTCCTTAGAATCTTATGTTTTCTCGAAAGAGCAGATCAGTCGATGATTTCTCATTCTCAACCAAAAGACATCACCTCCAGTTGAGTAGCATTCCTTCATATTGCATTGGAGTGTCAACCTAGATTCTTATACTCAAGTCACTGCAAAGGAATTTGAACCTGGAACCTTCTGAGAGAAATGAGTGGAATACTAAGTAAGTGACAGCTGGTACTTCGGATCATTTCACTTCAAGAGCAAAAAGATCTTGACATTACAACAGCAAATGTGCTTCAGAAGAAGACATCACATAAATGCAAGTAAAAACAGAAAATGATGGAAAAACTCAACAGGTTAGGCAGCGTCTGTGGAAAGAGAAACAGTTATTGTTTCAAGTTGTAGACCCTTCATCACAACTGGGAAAGAGGGAAAACAAGTTAGTCTGGACAACAGAGAAGGTGGAGGAGGGCAATGGGTGGAACAAAAGGAATGTCTGAAGTAGGGTGAAATAATATAACCATTAAGTGGGCAGTTAAGCTTCTTGATTAAGCTCCCTGCTGAGTGTTCCCAGAATTTTCTATTTTTATTTCAGATTTCCAGCATCTGCAAACTTTTTGATTTACATGAATACAAGGCCTTCTTTATTTTCCCTTCAAAGGAAACAGCATAGGATTTAACAAGACAGTTTTTTCCTTAATTTTCCAGGAGCTTAACAACACAGGCAGTGCTAGTATTTGTTGCCCATCTTTAAAGCACACTTGAACTGAGTGGCTTGCTAAACCATTTCAGAGGACACTTAGGAGTCAAACACAATGGTGGAGCCACAGTTACAAATTGGCCAAACCAATAAGAATGGCAGGTTTCCACCCCTGAGGGGCATCAATAAACCAGATGGGTTTTTAGGTTAATCTGGTAGTTTTGTGGCCATCATCACGAAAGGCTTGGTTTTTTTTTGTTAATTCCAGATAATTAACCAAATTTAAATTCCACAGCTGCCTTAGTGGATTTTAAATCCAGTATCTGCATTTGTAAACCAGATTATTAATCTGGTAATTTAGCCACTATGCCACCATCATAGTTGGAAGCCACCAACATAGTATTTTTGCATTTTTTTTCTCTCCTGTCCACAGAAATAGTGGACAATTCTCTCCTTAAACCAAAAGGTACTGACAACAATGTCATCTTCAAGATGAAACAATCTTAACTCCAAGCAAAGATCAAACTGAATGACCCTGGTCTCAATGGCTCCACACAGAATCAGCTATGTTTGTTTTTAAAAAAGTAGGTTTGAAAATGTGTCAGATTAAAAGTAACATATTTCATAATGCAGATTCAATTAAGTTTTTCTTTCTACATTTGTTCCAGGCTAGAAATAAGAGCATCTTTATCCCGTTTATTGTCATCATTCACATTCACAAATTAAATGCCCATATGACCAATGTCTACAGCATGGAGCAACATTGAATTGACTCTCTCAGGCAAAACAAAACAGGCTGGACGGTAGCATAGCGGTTAGCGCGACACTATTACAGCGCCGGCGATTGGGCTTCGATTCCCGTCACTGTCTGTAAGGAGTTTGTACGTTCTCCCGTGTCTGCGTGGGTTTCCTCCGGGTGCTCCGGTTTCCTCCCACATTGCAAAGACGTACAGGGACGTACAGGGAGGTTAACTTGGGTTTAAAATGAGCGGCGCAGACTCGTTGGGCCGGAAGGGCCTGTTACCACGCTGTAAATAAAAAACTTTTAAAACATTTTTTTTAAATTTAAAATAGCAGTCTCTTTCAATTGACAATGCAGGTAATAAACAGGACTGGATGTTACAGCTGAAAACGCTATCCCAAGCCAAATCCCACAAAATTCAGAAATGTATTAATGTAACTAAACAATATAAGAGTTAAAATCCAACCCACCTCAGGTGCCATCCAAAAGGGTGTACCCACAGAAGTGTTTCGACGTAATCTTGCATTTGTAAGCTTAGCTGAAACACCTATTAAACAAAAGTGAAAAAATGAATATTTTGCACAAAATTAAGCAATACATAGCAAATCAGTGGTAGTGTTATACACTTTTCAAATGTTTGTTGCTGATTTGCAATCCCACGATTGGTATATATTTAAACACATCCTTCCATTTAAGGATTTCAATAGCTCTTGATAAACCTCATGATAGCAAAGTATTTTACCAGGAAAAACAAAAGAGACTGGCACAGACTAGCATACCACACAAGCTGAACATAGAGCTGCAATGATGATGGTTGTCATGGAGAAATCTCAGACTCACAGCAGGACATATAGAGGTGAACAGCTTTGTGTGTCTATTACCTTAAATTAGTAAAAGCAGTTACTACCAATTCTCCAAGGCATTTTTGATCTATATTTTTCCATTCTTATTAATTTACCTTCAGGAAATCAGCAATTAAATGGAACAGTTATATTTGGTGCCAAGTCCATTTTCCTTTCCGTGCAGAGGGAGTAGTATTGCCTTAGGCTATTTAGTCATTTAACAGAGAACCAGCATTCCCTCTGAGAAACAAAAAAAATCAAGTACTACACTGTAAAATAACCAAATCCAATATGAAATAGTTTGTTCTAATTTTATCAGAAAGCCTTCTAATACCTTCAAGTAAATAAAACACTTTTAGCACCATCGTATGAGGGTTGATTTATTCAACATTTTAAGAACAATCAGTTTTTCCAAAATCCTTGAGCCGACAGGCTACAGCTAACAGTTCCTTGGGTAGTCCATCTGTTAAATTCAATCCTCTGACACAAAAAGCAAAATATACTTTGCCTGTGGCGCCACAGTAAAGCTTGCGCTGTCTAAGGCAGCAATAAATTGCAGCCTTTGGCTAAACTGCAAACTTCAGAGAAAATAAATGGGAAATAGAAATTACCAAAGTCAACCAGCTTGATTCCTCCTTCTATTGTCAAGAGTATGTTGTTGCCCTTGACATCACGATGAATAATCCTGTTGTTGTGTAAATGCTGAAGGCCCTACAGAAAATACAAATAGATCAAATGGATGTATACAAAACAATTATCCTTTGTTAAGTAACTTTAAGCCAATCTGCATATGCATTAATGAAATGTTTAGTAGTGTACTAAACTAGCAATATGCTCCAGTCACAACCACTATCTCAAATATTATGCTATAGGAATATGTACATAAGCGAGAACAGATAGTCTCTTTGTCACTTAGTTCTTACCAAAAGTGCCCCATACAAAATGTATGAGATTAGTGCTTCATCCATGCATTGGCCATGCTTGAGCAGATTAGTGACAAGCTCAGTGACAGAACCTCCATTGCACAGCTGTGGAAGAAATGTCAGAAATAAAGATTTCATTTTCAAAACTTTCATCCCATTTTTTTTGAAAAAAATACTTTCATTTATGCAGAACTTTTTACTTCCCTTTGGAAGATATCCTATAATTTTTGACGGGCAAAAGGTACTTTTGAAGTTTAATCACTGGCAAGATTCAGGACACTCAACAGTCAATTTGCACACAGCAGATTCTCACATGCAGCATGATAAAAAGAAACTGATTTTGGTATCAGGTAATGCTGATTGATGAATAAATATTGGCCAGAAAACAGGGCAAGTTCTCTGCTTTTTTTTAACCATAGAATCTTTAACATCTACAAGAGAGGAGAAAAGGGCCCAGTTTAATATTGCATCCAAGAGATTGCATCTCCAAAAGTACAGCATTCCCTCAGTACTGCATTGAAGTGCTGACCTAGATTTCTATGCTAAATTTCTGGAGTGAGACATAAACTGTTCTGACCTGAAATGCTACCAACCGAGTCATAACTGACAAAATAGCAAAATTGCATAAAATTATTTATTTTCACAGTTATTTCATTTCCTTTAACAAACTTGAAGAATGTACAAATATTCAAATGACACTTCAAAAGTTTGCAGAGATTGTGCAACTTTGTTATGTACATTGATGAACGCAGGATGCATTCTCAAGGAGAGCACTAATGGAATCAAAGCTAAAGGGAGCCATTATAGCATTCTATATGAAGAGATATGCATTACTGATAGTGTTGCTGTGTTGGAAACCTGATGTAAATCCAGTAATAAATTATCCCATGGCTTGGCTGCCTATGAAGCTAGTACTTAGGTGAGTGGGGGGGGGGGGGGGGGGGGGGAGGATGGGCAAAGGGGGAAAGGGGTCAGGTGGTGTGGCCATTCATCGAGATCTACACCTCACAGCTGCATACTGGCTGGAGCGGAGCTCATTACTAGGGACTAGCAGCACCTCCTTCACGTGTTGACGGAGTGCTTGGATCCTACAATCTCTCTCATCACTATTCATTGGATGCAATAAAAGCTGCTGTCTCCCACTCACTTTGTTCATTTGCACACAGTCTCCCCAGCAATCACTGCTGAGCTTGTTATCTTTAAAAAAAATCTCTGGGACGGGTACATCTGTGAATCCAAAGAGAGGAGATTGAAATTTCCATCACATTCAAAAGTGAGACCATATGATTCAGGCAGTCTGTCAACACACAGATCATGTACTGCCATTCCCAAGCAATCGCACAATGTTCAATTCCATTCACAACTCCTCAGCAAATGGAACAATCCATGCCTCAATGCAGCATGGCTTGGACAAAATTCAAACATGGGCTGATAAGTGGCAACTAACATTAATGCCCCAAAAATGCCAGACAACGAACACTTCCAATTAGAGAGAGCCTAACCATCTACCCTTGATATTCAATAGCAATACTTCATCAATATCCTTGAGGTCACCAATGACCAGAAACTCAACCAGAACAGCCACAGAAAAAAATGCGACAATAGAGATAGGTCAGAGACTGGTCAAAAATTCACCCCCTGACACCCCAAGGCCTTAACATCACCTACTAGGCACAAGTCAGCAACGTGATAGAATACTCTCCACTTGCCTGGATGAGTGCAGCTCCAACAACTCTCATGTACCTCACTTGATTGGCACTCTGTTGACCACCCGACATTCACTCCACCACAAGTGGACCATATACTATTTACGAAATGCTCTGCAGTTACCCATGAGGAGGTGCAAATGGGAACAGCAGTCTTGGCTTGCACTTGCAGAGTGAATGGGAGGTATTACATAGTGCAGACACCCAATATGCATCTGATTTTCACAATATATAGGAAACTGCACCATGAGTGACTGCACCAATAGAGTGTTCATAATTAAAAGAGCTATGAGTAAATTCTATTTTAACTGGAAACAGTGTTGGTGACCCTGGACAGAGGGAAGGTTCAGGATTATGAAAAAAAAACAGGTATTGAACCCCTTGAACTTGCACAGAAGTTTGCAGCCGGTAGGGGAAAAGCTGCTGAGCTGATTGAGGAGTGGGCCACAAAATGAACAGTCCTCTTGAAAACCAAGAGGGAAAGAAATTACATAAAACATAGAAAACCTACAGCACAATACAGACCCTATGGCCCACAAAATTGTGCCGAACATGTCCCGACCTTAGAAATTACTAGGCTTACCCATAGCCCTCTATTTTTCTAAGCTCCATGTACCTATTCAAAAGTCTCTTAAAAGATCCTATCATATCCGCCTCCACCACCTTTGCCGGCAGCCCATTCCACGCACTCACCACTCTGAGTAAAAAAAACTTACCCCTGACATCTCCTCTGTACCTACTCCCCAGCACCTTAAACCTGTGCCCTCTTGTGGCAACCATTTCAGCTCTGGGAAAAAGCCTCTGACTATCCACACAATCAATGCCTCTTATCATCTTGTACACCTCTATCAGGTCACCACTCATCCTCTGTCGCTCCAAGGAGAAAAGGCTGAGTTCACTCAACCTGTTTTCAAAAGGCATGCTCCCCAATCTAGGCAACATCCTTGTAAATCTCTGGTGCACCCTTTCTATGGCCTCCACATCCTTCCTGTAGTGAGGTGACCAGAACTGAGCACAGTACTCCAAGTGGGGTCTGACCAGGGTCCTATATAGCTGCAACATTACCTCTCGACTCCTAAATTCAATTTCACGATTGATGAGGGACAATACACTGTATGCCTTCTTAACCACTGAGACAACCTGTGCAGCTGCTTTGAGTGTCCTATGGACTCGGACCCCAAGATCCCTCTGATCCTCCACACTGCCAAGAGTCTTACCATTAATACTATATTCTGCCATCATATTTGACCTACCAAAATGAACCACTTCACACCTATTATTACAAGGTTGATGGTGACATCACATTGAAGGGAAGTGCTAGAAATGGCAATGGATGTTCCATAGAATGTAGAAAAAGGGTAATTGGCATGGACAAGAAGATGCCTTTCATAGTTCTGCAATAAGATCAGAAGGCAGGCACTGGGACTGGGAACTCCAGTAACCATAATGAAAGAAATCTTCGATTGAGACAAAAAAGGAAAGTTAATAGAAGCACAAGTTCAGCACATCACGGAAACCAGCCACCCCTCCATGGACTCTGTCTATACTTCTTGCTGCCTCGGTAAAGCAGCCAACGTAATCAAAGACCCCACCCACTCAGGGCATTCTCTTCTCCCATCTCCCATCGGGCAGAAGATACAAAAGCCTAAAAGCACGTACCACCAGGCTCAAGGACAGCTTCTATCCCGCTGTTATAAGACTATTGAACAGTTCCCCAAGTACAATAAGATGGACTCTTGACCTCACAATCTACCTCATTATGACCTTGCACCTTATTGTCGACTTGTACTGCACTTTCTCTGTAGCTGTGACACTTTACTCTGCATCTTGTATTGTTTTACCTTGTACTACCTCAATGCACTGTGTAATGAATTGATTTGTATGAACAGTATGCAAGACAAGTTTTTCACTGTACCTCGGTACAAGTGACAATAATAGACCAATTCCAATATGGAAGGAGGCATGATCAGAACAGATACAACTGAGATGGAAAAATTGAGAGAATGAAATAGAGTTCCTACAAGAAGTTAAGTAGAGGATGTATAGCCAAGGCAGCTGTGAAAGTCAGTAGGCTTATGGTGGACATAACATTAGATGTGATGCCAATCCTGCTACGATCTGTCGGCTCCTACTATATACAGCAGATGTAAATTTCACACATGCCAACATTCTTGCCAATTAGCATCAGGTAAGATTTGCCCCACAAATGACATACTATTTAAAAAATCCAATTGTCAGGCGAGTACAATGGTGTAGAACACCTTTAGAACTGTTGCAATTCTACATCTCAGTGCAAGTGCTCAGTCTAACTTTCTCACTGTCTACAGATGTGGTTTAATCATTGCCAAATGCTTCAGCATCTCCAATTTTATTGTGCCAAGTTTTCAAAAGCTGGCAGACTATAATTAAATGACTCCAGTTGGTTTACACTCTTCCCACAGCACTAAGAAATTTTCTGTGATAATGACCATTCTACATTATTACTCCCATCTTTTTCATCAGGAACTTTCAATACAATTGACCACACCATTCCATTATAACACATATCTGCACTTCCAGCAGTTGGACAGGCAGGTTTACTTTATCAAGCCCCCTTAGAATCTACAAAATACATATTTCAATGAAATCACCTCTCATCTAATGAATACCATATATCCCCAATCTACTCAGTCTTTCTTCATACAGCCTTTCTTTCATTCCTGGAATCAACCTAATGAACATTCTCTGAATTGCTACCAATGCATGCAAATTTCCTTAATTAAGGAGGCCAAGACCTACATAGTCCTCTATGTATAGTCTCACCAGTGCCCTGTACAGTTGTAGCAAAACTTCCCCATTTGTACATGCCATCCCTTTGCAGTAAAGACCGGTTAGTCTATTTGCCTTCCTATTGGTATTGGTTAATTATTGTCACTTGTACCAAGGTACAGTGAAAAACTTGTCTTGCATTCTGATCGTACAGGTCACTTCATTACACAGTGCGGTTACATTGAATTAGTACAGACTGCATTGAGGTAGTACAGGTAAAAACAATAACAGTACAGAGCGAAGTGTCACAGCTACAGAGAAAGTGCAGTGCAGGTAGACAATAAGGTGCAAGGTCACAACAAGGTAGATTGTGAGGTCAGAGCCCATCTCATCGTATAAGGGAACCGTTCAATAGTCTTATCACAGTGGACTTTTTATTATTTATATTTACTTCCAGTATCTTCATGCCAACTTACTTAACGAGAACACACAAATCTTGCTGCAACATTTTTGTAGTCTCTCCCCATTTAAACTGTGGATAATTCCATATGTGCCCATATTATATACACCACCTGCCAAATTTATGTACACTCTCTTAATCCATGGCCCTTTACAGATCCTCAGAACTTTCTTTCCCACCTACCACTGCATCATCAGTAAATGTGGCTACAATACATTCAGTCCCTTCATCAAAATCATAATATAAATTTTAAATAGTTGAGGCCCCAGCACTGGCTCTTGTGGCAATCACACCAGTTACAGCTAGCCAACCTGAAAATCGCCCATTTAATTCCCGCTCTTCTTTCTATTAGTTAGGCAGTCTAACTCTCCTAATTATGTTACTCCCCAATGCCACGAGGTCTTATCTCATAAAGGAATGTTTTATGGGGAATTTTATTGATTGCCTTTGAAAATCTAAATACAGCTCATCTGCTAGTTCCATTTTTCCATCCTGTCTGTTACATAGATAAAGAACTCTAATAAATTTGTCAAATATTTCTCTTTCATAAAATCTGGTTGACTCTGCTTCACTGTATAATGAATTTCTGTGTGTCCTGCTGCTAATTCCTTAATAATGGATTCCAAATTTTCTTAATGACAGATACCAGTCTACCTGGGCTAGTTTCCTACTTTCTGCTTCTCACTTTTCTTGAATAGCAACATTCCATTTTCCAATCTGCTTGGACCTCTCAAAAACTGGGGGATTTAGGCAGATCACAATCACTGCATTTATTACCTCTGCTAGAATGCCAACCTATTAGTTGACACTTCTCGAATGCCAACCTATTAGGCATGTGGACTCTTAAGCCTTTCATTCCCCTAGTTGGCCTGGTAATTTTTTTTCTCAAGTTATAGTGATTATTTTAATCTCCTCACTTTCCTTTGCACTTGGATTTTCTACAATTATAGGGATGCTTTTTAGTGACTTCTACGATGAAGTCACCACCATTTCCTTATTCCCAATTATTAATTCCCTAGTCTCATTCTTGAAGCATTTAGCTTTCAACAAGCTGGTAATGCTTTTTTCTAATTTCTTGCAACATTTCACAATCTATCATCTCCCTCTATCGTTTTTTTTTAAATTTAGGCATCCTCTGTTGGTTTCTAAACTTTCCCAGTCTTCTGGCCTATAAATCATCTTTGCAACACCATATGTCTTTTATTTCAAATAGATACCATCTTTAACTTTCTTAGCCAGCTACAGATGGATCCTCCTTCTCATTGTTTCTCAATGGAATACATCTTTGTTGAGAATTATGAAATACCTTTAAAATTTCTGCGAGCTCATCTGCCATCTTTCCTTCCAATGTATACTTCTTAATTCACTTGCACCAATTCTGCCTTTATATTTTTGTAATTTTCTTTTATGTTTAATACACTAGCTCCTGATTCAAGTTTCTCATCGTCAAACTGAAAATGAAATTTTATCATGTTACAATCCCTCTACCCCAAAGGATCTTCTCTTAATCCCACCTTATTACCCATGGTCACATCCAAAACAGCTTGTTCCCAGTTCCACAAAACACAGAGCAGACTTGATGAACCAAATGGCCTAAGTCTGCTATTATTTCTTAAGGAAACTATCTTGAATACACTGTATGATTATCCTGAAGACTACATTTGCCAACTTGATTTGTCTAAAATAGAAAGTTTAAATCTATTCGTAATTATTGCAGTACCCTTCCTGCAAAGTCCCATTATTTCTTGATTAATAGGCTGTCTTCCAGTGTAGCAATCATTAGGTATCCTATACCAAGTCAAGTTGAGTTTATTGCCATGTGCAAAAGTACAGTGAGGTACAGGTACAATGAAAAACTTGCCTGCAGCAGTGTCACAGGCACAGAAGTATGACAACACAGAATATAAATTATACACAAATTATACATAAAAAGACAGTGCAAAAACAAGACCTTAGTGCAAAAAAAAGACATAATCAAAGACAAGTCCATGGTAGTGCAATAAGTGGTCCATGGTATTCAATTGCTGAGGTTGGGTTAGGTTTGTGCAGGTCAGTTCAAGAACTTTATGGTTGTAGGAAAGTAGTTGTTCCTGAACCTGGTGGTGTGGGACTTCAAACTTCTCTACCCCCTTCCTGGCAGTAGCAGCAAGAAGAGGGCATGACCCAGTTGGTGAGGATCCTTGATAATAGATGCCACCTTCTTGAGGCAGTGCCTCCTGTAAATGCTGTCAATGGTAGGGAGGGCTGTGCCCATGATGGACTGGACTGTGTCCACAACTCCCTGCAGCCTTTTGTGTTCCCTTGTGTTGGAATTGCTATCCCAGGCCATAATGCAACCAGTCAGGATACTTTCAACAGTGTATCTGTAGAAGTTAAAGTATTTGATGACAAACCAAGTCTCCTTAAGTTTCTAAGAAAGTAGAGGTGCTGGCATGCCTTCTTCATGATTACATCAGTGTGCTGGGCCCATGATGGGTCATCCAAGATATTAACACCCAGAAATTTGAAGCTGCTTACTCTGTCCATCTCTGACCCACCAGTGAGGACTGGTATGTGGTCTCCTAGTTTCCCCTTTCTGAAGTCAATGATTAGCTCCTGGGTTTTGCTGACATTTGAGTTGAGGTTGTTATTGCGGCACCACTCAACCAGATGCCCTACCCCTCTCCTGAATGCTGACTTATCACCACCCATGATTCAGCCAACAACAGTAGTGTTGTCAGCGAATTAATAGATGGTATTGGAGTTGTGCTTAGTTACAGTCATGGGTGTAAAGAGGGTAGAGCAGGGGGCTAAGCACATAGCCTTGAGGTGCACCTTTGTTAATGATCAGTGAGGAGGAGATGTCGTTACTGATCTGTATCAATTGAGGCCTACAGAAAAGGAAGTCAAGGATCCAGTTGCAAATGAGAGGTACAGAGGGCCAGGTCTACAACTTATTTTCTTTGCTAATTCTCTTCTCCACTCAAACCAATTCTATCTTTAGCCAAGATAATTTCTCAATGCTGTACTCATATTCCTTGATGTAAATTTACATAGAACATAACAGGCCCTTCAGCCCACGATGTTGTGTCGACCTACATAAACCTATCCCATGATCAATCTAACCCTTCCCTCCTACACAGCACATAACCCTCCATTTCTCTTGTATCTATGTGCCTATCCAAGAGTCTTTTAAATGTTCCTATTGTATCAGCCTCTACCACTACCCCAGCAGTCCGTTCCAGGCACCCACCGCTCTCTGTAAAAAAACACCTACATCTGACATCTCCCCTAAACTTCCCTCCACTCACTTTAAACAGATGTTCTCTGGTATTGGCCTTCTCGCCCTGGAAAAAGGTGGTGATTGCCCACTCTGTCTATCCCTCTCATAATCTTATACACCTCTATCAAGTTGCCTCTCATCCTCCGCCGCACCAGAGTAAAGCCCTAGCTCGCTTATTTAGCCCATTTACACACAAAATACAAATTCCTGTGTTAGCTTTAAGGGCGAGTATGTCAGACATCACAACCAGTGAAGGTATTAGGTATGGTGATATTCAAAAGCAATATATGGGCACTACTTTTCAGTCTGCATTGTTATTATTTGAAAGCATGGCAGAAAGAAATTAGCTCAAATAGTTCTTCTACATGTTATGCTTTAGTAGTAAAATAATTGCATTACTTCATTCATAAAATATAGTAATCAACATAATTTTGTTTGACATTAAATTTTACTTCATTTCATATGAAGTACAACTAGAAAACCAATGGTTTGATTATGCCATTCTTCATGATAACTAGTAGTTTCCTTTCAGCCAAGCTAAATTTCCTGAAGCAGACCAATTTCATGAATGATGTACAGAGATTATTGCCCTTTCAATCTTTCATGTCATCAGTACTGCTACTAGCAAGTAGCATAAAATAGACAATAAGCATACTTCAATAGTCTCGACATATTGTGCCAAAAGATCAGATTTGCACATAAATGTGTTGTACCATGAAGTTCACAAACATCCAAGAAATTCAAGTACATTAATTTTCTGTGAATTATTTCAATTAGAATCAATATTTCAGTCATTTTGATTGCTTTTTTGTATAGTATTTCAAAGGCTAAATACAGCTAAATATTTTTAATACTTCTTCCATTTCAATAGTTGTGAAGTGAAAAAAAAATCAAATTCACATGCAAGTACATCAATTACAAAATTTAAAATCAGGAAACAATGGAATAAATGAGCCTTATCACAATTATTACAAACCTGATTCTACTAAATGTTCATAACTTCGACTTGTCTCCTTTTCACCAAAGCAAATGGGGAAATCATTTTTGTTTATGATATTACTAATTTCATTTACCCCCATCACAATCCAAACCCAGGAATACCATTGTATAATCAGTTCTCAAGAGAAATGGAGAAGGAATTTTACACCACATTTTGCATTCTAAGGATACAGTATAACTACTCACACCACAGAAAAATTGTCCATCAAATAATTGCTAAGGTAATGAGACATTAATAACATTGATTCTAATTTTAACCAGGCGAGTTGAAGACCATTGATCTAAGAGACTACAGATGCTGGAATATGAGCAAAAAACAAACTGCTGGAGGAGTTCAGTGGGTCACGCGATGGTGGATATTTTGAGTTGAGACCCAGATCTGGATTAAGAGTGTAGAGGGAAGACAGCAGCAGAAAGAGGTGAGAGAGTGTGATGGGTGGAACCAGGTGAGGTGGGGGGATAATGAGCAGATAGAGCTCGGTGGGAGAAGGGGAGGTGGCAGTTCTGAGATAGAGACAGATGGGTGCTAGGTAGAAAAATATAAGGAAAAAAGGGAATCAGCAGATAGAACCAGGTTATGGGAGGAGAGAGGGAAGGTAGAGATAGAGGCTAGAAGATGAAGTGGAACCAATAAGAAGAGTTGATGGGCAGATGGAACCAGATGGGGTAGGGGATAGGAAAGATAGGCCAAGGGTGAAAAATGCAGGTGGATAGTGTGTGGGTGATGTAACTAGGTGGGGAGAAGGTAATAAATCATGGTACTTGAGGGGGGGGGCGGTGGGGGGAGGCTGGAAAGGAAAAGAGAATGGGAAAGGTGAACAAATGGAAAGAGAACCTAGGTGGACCAGTAGGAGTGGGAAAGGAACAGAGGCAGTGTGGGTTACCTGAAATTGGAAAATTCAATGTCTATACCATTGGATTATAGACTGGCCAAGTGGAATATGACGTGTTGCTCTTCGAATTTAAGTCTGACCTCACTAGTGGCAGTGGAGAAGGCAGAGGTCAGTGTGGGATTGGAAATGGGAGCTGAAATATCATGCAACCAGAAGCTCAAACATAGAGGAAGCTACATCAAGAGCATCAAATGAAGACCGTTGTTGGAGGAGTAAATTCAAAACTCATCAGTTCCCATAGAAAATTGGGTTGGGCTATCTTAACTCATTCTCAAATAGAAAACTGCTGATTACACCTCATATATACAGCTTTTTCAAAACATCTAAGAAATTAAGAAAGCCTTTTGACAACGTGGGCAAGGTTTTCTACAGGCATACAACTCTCTGCACCTGCTAACAGGCACCACTTGCAGTTGCCATAGTTGTTGAAGCTACAGCTGCTCTTGCTCTAACTGCTTGAAACCTCCATTCTGCATTCCTATCTACCCACAGTAACTTTTCACCCCCTTGCTTTTCAAATATCTACATATTCCTTAAAAACGTTCAAAGACTCTGCTTTCACCACCCTTACAGGAAGAAGATTCCAAAGATTCATGACATTGGGAAGGAAAAAAGAAATCACCACATCTCTTTCTAAATTGATAACTCCTTATTTTTAAACAGTGACCTCTAGTTCTAGATTGTCCCACAAGGAGCAACTTCCTCTCCACATCCCCCCCCTCAAGATCCTTCAATCACTCCCTCTCTCTTCCAGTTCCAATGCATACAAGCTTAACCTGTCCAGCCTTTCCTCACAAGACAACCCATCTATTCCATGTATTACTCTCGTAAACCATTTTTTTGAATTGCAACCAAAGTAACTAAAGAGACCATATCTGTGCCCAGTACTACAGATGTGGTCTCACCAATGGCCATTCATAATGCATAAACATGCATAACCTACCTACCTTGAAATTAAACTCTCCAAAAAAAAAGTTATTTTCCCTAATTACTTGATGGACGTGCCTACTAGCCTTTTGTGAATCATGCACACAAACAAAATCCAAGGCACCTCAGAGCTCTACAGACTCTCACGATTTAGATAATACATTTCTTTTTTTTAAATGTACCCTGCTAAAATGGGGAATTTCACATTTTCCCACATCATAGTCCATTTGCTAGATGTCATTTAACCCATCTGAAGGTGGCAACACAAGTAGATAGAGTGATAAAGAAGGCACATAAGATTTACCCTTCATCAGCCAGAGCATGGAATACAAGAACAAGGAAGTTGTGGTACAGCTTTTCAAAACATTTGAAATATTATATGCAGTTCTGATTGCCATTGTATAGAAATGACAATGATTGCTCTAGTGAAGGTGCAGATGTTGCCTGGAATGGTGCCTCAGTCATGAGGAGAGATTGGACAGGCTGGGTTTGTTTTGGAGCAGAGAAGATTGGGAAAAGACCTCTTTGAGAAGTACAAAGTTATGAGGGACATAACTGGGGTGGACTGATGTAAGAAACAGAAAGTTGTAATAGTAGGGGATTTTAACTTTCCACATATTGACTGGGACTCCCACACTGTGAAAGGGCTGGATGGCTTGGAATTTGTCAAATGTGTTCAGGAAAGTTTTCTAAATCAATATATAGAGGTACCAACAAGAGAGAATGCAATACTTGATCTCCTACTAGAGAACCAGACAGGTCAGGTGACAGAAGAATATGCAGGTGAGCATTTTGGGTCCAGTGACCATAATGTCATTAGTTTCAAGTTAATTATGGATAAGGACAGGTCTGGTCCTCGAGTTGAGGTTCTGTTGCGAACCAGCAACAAAAGAAACACTCTGAGTCATGTATAAGTGTTTAAAACTACTTTATTAATAACTACATATGATAATAAGAAAAATAAAAGTAAAACTGTTAGAATGTTAGAAGTAAAAATGTTAAATCTTAAACATTAACCCCAAAAACTAAACTCGTAGTGTGTGTGTGGCAAATTCCCAAACTCCAAGTCCAGGAATGGTTCTTAAAGTTCAGTTCAGTAAGCCGTAAGGTGAAGCATGAGCAAAGGCTTCTTCAACAACCACTGTTGACTGAAGATACGACGTAGATGTGGAGAGAAAATAGAGGGTAATTACGAAATCCAAATGTTCCACAATGGAACCCAAACGACACCTTAGTGTCTACTCAGCAGTGACTACTCCACTGCATCTGCCTCACCCCGAAAGGCACTCAAATACCTGTTTCCTTCTACAGGTCAACAACAAAGTGAACTCCACCAGATTACTCCAAAAATTCATAGGTGGATTGTAGTGACAGGCACAGTTATTGTTTCTCATCCATCGATAGAGAAACTAGCAGGCTGGTGTCTCTCTCCCTCTCTCTCTCTTCTGACTGACTCCGACTGAATGCTTCAAGAATGTCATTACGTCCTTTATCTTCTGTTGTCATAACCACGCCAACACACACACACACACACACAACTATGCTATCTTAAAGGGACATTCACCAATTGTAACAGTTCTAAATTGGAGAAAGGCCAATTTTGTGGAAATGAGAAAGGATCTAGGAAGAGTGGATTGGGATAAGTTGTTTTCTGACAAGGATGTGCTCAGTAAGTGGAAGACCTTCAAAGGTGAAATTTTGAGAGTGCAGAGTTTGCATGTTCCTGCCAGGATTAAAGGCAAATTTAACAAGCATAGGGAACCTTGGTTTTCAAGGGATATTGACAATCTGGTTAAGAAAAAGAGAGAGGTGTATAGCAGGTATAGGCAACTAGGAACAAATGAGGTACTTGAAGAGTATAGAAAAAGTAAGAAAATACTAAAAAAGGAAATCAGGAAGGCAAAAAGAAGATATGAGGTTGCTTTGGCAGATAATGTGAAGGTAAACCCGAAGGGTTTCTACAAGTATATTAAGAGTAAAAGGACAGTAAGGGACAAAATTGGTCCCCTAGAAGATCAGAGTGATCATCTATGTGTGGAGCCTCAGGAGATGGGGGATATCTTTAACAGTTACTTTGCATCAGTATTTACTTGGGAAACTGGCATAGTAGATATGGAAGGAAGGGAAACAAGCAATAGTGTCATGGAACATATAGAGACTAAAGAGGAGGAGGTGCTTGCTGCTTTACAGCGAATAAAGGTAGATAAATCCCCCGGGCCTGATAAGATATTTCCTCGAACATTGAGAGAGACTAGTGTAGAAATTGCAGGGGCCCTGGCAGATATATTTAAAATGTCCTTAGCCACAGGTGCCAGAGGACTGGAGGGTAGCTCATGTTGTTCCATTGTTTAAAAAAGGATCTAAAAGTAAACCAGGTAATTACAGGCCAGTGAGCCTGACATCAGTAGTGGGTAAATTATTGGAAGGTGTTCTGAGAGATCAGATATACAAGTATTACGACAGCCAAGGGCTGATTAAAGATAGTCAGCATGGCTTTGTGCGTGGTAGATCGTGTTTAACGAATCTTGTAGAGCTTTTTGAGGAGGTTACCAAGAAAGTAGATGAAGGAAAGGCTGTGGATGTTGTCTACATGGACTTTAGTAAGGCCTTTGACAAGGTCCCACATGGGAGGTTAGTTCAGAAGGTTCAGACACTAGTATCGATGGAAAGGTTGTAAACTGGATTTGAAATTGGCTGCGTGGGAGAAGACTGAGAGTGATAGTGGATGATTGTTTCTCATACTGGCGGCCTGTGACTAGTGGTGTGCCTCAGGGATCTGTGCTGGGGCCATTGTTGTTTGTTGTCTATATCAATGATCTAGATGATAATGTGGTAAATTGGATCAGCAAGTTTACTGATGATACTAAGACTGGAGGTGTAGTGGACAGCGAGGAAGGCTTTCAAAGCTTGCAGAGGGATCTGAACCAACTGAAAGAATGGGCCAGAAAATGGCAGATGGAATTTAATGCAGACAAGTGTGAGGTGTTGCATTTTGGAAGGACAAATCAAGGTAAGACATACACAGTAAATGGTAGGGCACTGAGGAGTGCGGAGGAACAAAGGGATCTGGGAGTTCAGATACATAATTCCCTGAAAGTGGCGTCACAGGTAGACAGGGTTGTAAAGAAGGCTTTTGGCATCCTGGCATTTATAAATCAAAGTATTGAGTATAGGAGTTGGGATGTTATGGTGAGGTTGTATAAGACATTAGTGAGGACAAATTTGGAGTATTGTGTGCAGTTCTGGTCACCTAACTATAGGAAGGATATCAATAAGATTGAAAGAGTGCAGAGGAGATTTACTAGAATGTTGCCAGGTCTTCAGGAGTTGAGTTACAGGGAAAGATTGAAAAGGTTAGGACTTTATTCCTTGGAGCGCAGAAGAATGAGGGGAGATTTGATAGAAGTTTACAAAATTATGAGGGGTATAGACAAAGTTAATGCGAGTAGGCTCTTTCCACCTAGATTAGGAGAGATAAGTACAAGAGGACATGGCTTTCGGGTGAAAGGGGAAAAGTTTAGGGGGAACATTAAGGGGAACTTCTTCACTCAAAGAGTGGTGGGAGTATGGAACGGGCTGCCATCTGATGTAGTAAATGTGGGCTCACTCTTGAGTTTTAAGAATAAATTGGATAGATACATGGATGGGAGAGGTCTGGAGGGTTATGGACTGGGTGCAGATAAATGGGACTAGCGGAATACCGTTTTGGCACAGACTAGAAGAGCCGACTGGCCTGTTTTCTGTGCTGTAGTGTTCTATGGTTCTAATAGTAAATTCATTCCAAGAGTAAAGGTATCTATAACCAAAGGGTATAGGTTTAAGATAAGGAGTAAGAGGTTTAGAGGGGAGATAAGGAAGAATTTTTTTCACCCAGAGAGTGGTTAGAATTTGAAATGCACTGCCTGACTGGGTGAATGGAGGCAGAGACTCTCAATTTTCAAATATCTAGATGAACAAGGCATGGAATGTAACAAACCAAGATGGGTATTTGATGATCGGCATGGACAGGGCGGGCGGAAGTGCCTGTTTCAGTGCTGCTTGATATAAGACTCTAAAATTACACTGGGTCTCTATGATACCATAGCTCTAGGATTATGTCTTTTTTCTTGTGCTACATGGCTAAAAGCACTGCAAACTGGCAAAGATTCTAAATTCACTCAACTTATTCCATTCTAACTAGGAGCTCTCCTGAAAATTTGGGCCATTACATAACCAGTATATCATGCAGAAATGACCACATCCCTGAGGGCACAGCAATAGATGAAAGTGCAACAAAACACTCAACAAAACTATACCCTGCTGTCATAAAATGTCTATAACCAATGTTCTTGCAATGATGAATAAAAAGGCATTTGATAACTAAACCTGAGAATACAAGATCTATCAAATCACTGATTATGTGGAAATTTTAAAAACAACAAAAATGAATGATCCATTCATATTCAAATCTCCTCTCATGCAATGTTTCCACCTAACTGTCAGAAAAAAAAATCAATTTTCTGCACAAGATCCCACTAATGTTAGACCTATTGAACATGCAGCAAACAGCTGAAGTTTAAATTAATTAAATCACATCATGAGGTTCACAAGCTTATAAAAAAGTGTGTTGATTATGAGTTCCCTCGTGTTTACATTAACCAGAGACACAAGAAAGATTGCAGATGCTGAAAATCTGGAGGAAGACACAAAAAAGTGCTGGAGGAACTCAGCAGGTCAGGCAGCGCCTATGGAGGGAAATGAACAGTTAATGTTTTGGGCCGAGAAGGCTCTCAGCCCAAAATGTCAACTGTTCATTTCCCTGCATAAATGCTGCCTGACCTGCTGAATTCCTCCAGCAGCTTTTGTGTGTTGTTTACATTAACCATAATTTTATATTTAGGAAAAAGATTTATGGATGCAAAGAGAGAACAAAGCCAGATACGAATTGAAAATATGACTGCAATGCCTTACAGATCCAAGACCAATAAGCTTTCTTGCCCAAGCAAATATTAGTGATTTTTCATTTCCTCAGCGTGATAAATGCACAGTAAAGATGCAAACACAACAAATTTATGGTGTTATATGGCTCCATAAAAATGCAAGAGCCCTTGTACGTTAAAAGTTAAAATGCCACCTACAGGTTCAGAAAAGTAATCAAAAAAACACTGGAACATATTTTAATCTTTCAGTCATGATGATCAACAAGGAGCTCAAAGTTATGCAACTAGCTTTTAGACCAAACCCAGGATACCGCACACATTTTGGACACCTCACCTTCAGAAAGATATTCACCTTTGAGAAAGTGCAGCCTAAAAACACCAGAATGATATTGGACTCCAGGGGTTAAATTATGAGAGGTTAGAGAAATGAGGATTTGTATAGGGAATTTAACCAAATCACCCTTTAATAAAGGGGAATGAGCAAGATTAAGAGAAACTATCCTGACAGCTGGCAAATCAATGACAAAGATAAATGAAATAAAAACTGTAGGAAAGAGATGAGGAAACCTTCTACACATGGTAGAAGTTTAGAACTCTCTTCCACAAATAGTAATTGATGCTGGGTCAACAGTGAATTCTGAAATCAAAGATTAATAATGCTTCTGAGAGGTAAAACAAAACAAGGTTTCATGGAACCTGCTCACAGGTCAGGAATGATCTCATGGAATGGCAGAACAGATTGAGGAGGTGAAACAGTCTTCTTGGACATTACAATTATGTGGTTTTGGTTTATGCAACTCTGAGTACCCATTCAGCAAAAAAAAAAGTTTTAGAATACATTCTATGAGTGAAAAATACTACATCTAAACTATTTTCTATGGTGCTTAAATCAGTCAGTGATAGTAGAGGACAAATACTTAATGTAAGGGCATGGCATTTCTATGTTCACTAGTTTATGGTCGTAATCTAATTAGGCTGCTATCACTAACTATAATATTTAGCCTTATATGTCTACAAGTTCCTTTGGTACTTTTCTCTGGAAGTTAAACATGAAAGTTATTCTAAAGCCACAGGCTTCTTACCTCTAGAACCAACCAGAGGTGTCCACCAGATTTCAAATCAGTTTTGTAGAACATTCCATAGAACTTAACAACATTGGGATGACTTGTGAGTGACTGCAGGATGCTATATTCTGCTTCAATTTCTTCATCAACAACCTAAGAAAACGATAAAGATCATTAAACTCCCACAAAATAGCACAACGTGTACTCTGAAAGAAAGGAATTAAAGGGATGGGAATAGCAAGAGCTTCACAATATTAGTTTAATCCTTGGACTGACCATGACCACATACAAGTTAAATAACATCCATTTCCCTTTTGTAAAATGCTTATTTCCTAATCAAGCTTTGAAAAATTAACAATGTGAGGTGAATGGCAACAATAAATAATGCTGGATCACCATATCATCTATATTTCTAGTTCAACTGAACACAGAAAAGTTCCAACTTAAAATAAATAGTTAGTTACTTATAATATCATCATAAAATCATGCTGTTACACTTGACAGAACATGCTAACATAATAACAGGATATATCAAACAAAATTTGACATGAGCCACACAAGGTTATATTAGGATAGATGACCAAAAGTTGTGTCAGAGGTAGGCTTTAAGCAGCATTTTAAAAGAGAAACATGATTAAGAGATGTTTCAGGAGTGAAACCTAGAACCTAAGCTTTGAAAGCAAAAGATGCAGCTGCCAAAGGTGAAGCAATTGAAATTATGGGTGATCACAATCAGAAACGGAAACATGGAGCTTACCTCAGAGGTAGAGAATTACAGGGATGTTAAGGGTGAAATCATGGAAGATATCATTTTCAAAAGCATCCAATATTGAACAACAGGTTCAACTTGTTGCAAGTTAAGACACAGACAATATATTTTGGATGACAGGCTTACAGGGGATAAGGTGATGGATAGTGGGCAGGTTTGCCTCCAAAAGGTAGCAACGGATGAAGAAGGTTTCAGTAGCAGGTGAGCAGAGGCTTGGAGTGCAAAGTGGTCATAGTGTTGCTATACTGAGGTAGTGATCAGGATTGTGCAAACTGTTTCAAGAACTGAATGGTTGAAAGGAAGTAGCTGTTCTTGAACCTGGTGATATGGGACTTCAGGCTTCTATACCTCCTGCCCAATAGTAGCTGCAATAATATGGCATGGCCAGAACGGTGGGGATCTTTGATGATTGATGTTGCTTTCTTGAGGCAGGGCCTCATGTAGATACTTCCAATGGTGGGGAGGAATGTGCCAGTGATATATTGGGCAGAGTCCACTACTCTCTGCAGCTTCTTACATTCCTGCATATTCGAACTGCTGTACCAGATCATGATGCAACCAGTCAGGATACTTTCAACAGTACATCTGTAGAAGTTTGTCAGAGTATTCAGTGACATGCCAAACCTCCTTAACCTTCTAAGAAAGTAAAGATGCTAGTGTGCCTTCTTTGTTATTGCATCTACGTGCTGGGCCCAGGGCAGGTCATCTGCTTTGTTAACACCCAAGAATTTGGAGTTGCTGACCCTCTCCACCACCAATCCTCCAATGTGGACTGGCACACGTTCGCCCCCTCCCCCTTCCTGAAGTCAACAATCAGTTCTTTAATTTTACTAATGTTGAGCGAGAGGTCGTTGTTGCAGCACCACTCAACCAGGTGTCCTATCTTGTTCCTGAACGCTGACATACCTGTGAATCGTCCAACAATAGTGCTGTCATTGGCGAATTTGTATATTGCATTGGAGCTGTGCTTAGCCACACAGTCATGTGTGTATAGAGAGTAGAGCAGGGGGCCAAGCACACAGCCTTGAGGTGCACCTGTGTGATGGTCAGCGAGGAGCAGACGTTGTTACCAGTCTTCACTGATTGATGTCTGCCAATGAGGAAGTCAAGGATCCAGTTGCAGAAATAGGTATAGAGTCCCAGGTCTTGAAGTTTGCTGATGAGTTTGGATGGGATGATTGTGTTGAATGCCAAGCTGTAGTCGATGAAAAGCATCCTGATGTATGTGGTCCTGTTGTCCAGAGCAGAGTAAAGAGCCAGAGAAATCAAATCTGCTGTCGACCTGTTGTGGCTCTGAGGCAGGAGCTGATTCGCACCATAACCAACCTCTCGAAGCATTCATTACAATTGATGCAAGTGCTACCAGATGGTAGTCATTGAGGCAGGTCACCACACTCTTCTCAGGTGCCGGTACAATAGATGCCTTCTTGGAACCTCAGACCGGAGAAGCAAGAGATTGAATATATCTGTAAACTGCTTCTACTTTCATTTCATTTCTGCCTTCTTTCTCTCTTCCTTGTCTATAATAACAAAAACTGAAATGAACTGCCTTTCTTCCCCTCACCCCCAAAAAAGCATGACTCTAGATTCATCTTCTCCTCCCTAGCGTGCCCCCACAATTCCTGCCATACTACCCATTCCCATGGATGGTAAGTATCTTTAAATTTCACCCTAATCATTTTTTTCCACTCCTCCTTTTGTTAAGCAATTGCTGTAACAGAATAATGACACTTGTGGTGAGCAGAGCTAAGAGTAATTAGTCAAAAACATGGGGAAATCTGAGGTTCTCCATTTTGGTGGGAAGAATAGAAAAGCAGCATATTGTGTTAAAGCTGCAAAACTAAGGAGTGCAGGCATTCAGGGAGGCCCAAATGTCCTGGTGCAGGAAACTAACTAATAAGAAAGCCGCTGATGCTCTGTTTGTGGTACTACCACACCTATAAGAAATTTATACAACAGTACTAGTAAGAAATTTAAGTTACTTTCATACCAGCAAAAACAAAGTTGCCATGCAGGTACGGCGCACAATTAGGGAGGTTACTTGGAATGTTGGCCCCAATTGTAAGTGTGATAGAGTAAAAAAGTAGCAAAGTCTTGTTGCAACAGGGGCACTGCACACAGTTTTTAGTCTTATTTAATGAAAGAAGGATATACTTGCTTTCAAGGCAGCACAAAGAAAATTCACAAAATTCATGGGATGAAAGTTTTGTCTTATGAAAAAAGATTCACATGCAGAGAATCACAGATTGAATAATTTTAGCCTATATGCTCTGGAGTTTAGAACAATTGGTGGTACCTTGTTGAAACATATTAAGATTCTGAGGTCGCCTTAGCAGGTAGATGCTCCAAGGAAGCCTTCCCTGGGATGAAGAATCTGGAATTAGGATACGAAGTCTCAGGCCAAAGGATCACCTAGTTATGACTTGGATAAGGAAGAATTTACCCTCCAATAGAGTTGTGAGCCTTTGAAATTTTTTAGCTCAGGCAGCTGTGAATGCTGAACCATCAAGTATATTTAAAGCCAAGGTAGTATTTTTCCTTAAGGGGGTTTCAAGATCAATAGGGATTAGGCAGGAAAGTGGAATGCCAACTATAAGATTAGCTATGATCCTATAGACTAGTACCAAAGCAGGCACAAGGGGTTGCATGGCCTACTCCTGATACTACTTTTTCTCCTCCTGCATGTTCTTTGTTCTTATCAACAACTGTGTACAAAAAGCAAACAGTTCTTCTGTTTGCATGCACAACTAGTCATTCTAAACAAAATTCAAGTGAAAACTAGGTTAACGTAATGACAGCACAGCTTCAGACTAGAAAAAAAAATACATCACCCTTCCTCACCCAACAAAAGGCACAATATTCCTTAATCCAGAGTTTAATTGGCAGATGGTTGCAGCAAGAACTCACCTACTTTGGGTGATTACAACGTACTCTGCCATCCTCAATTATATTGGATGACACAGTTTCTTGTGGATCCTCTTCCAACTAATCGTGTAAGATGCATGTCGCACAAACTAGACTATTCAGAACATTTGTTTTTGGACTGGTAGCTCAATACCTGGGTTTCTGAGCTACTTGTTCTTCCAGTGCAAGTGCATTACCACTCAAAACTTCAAGTATATCAATAGCATTAATAAAAATGTATTTAATATTACAAGAAAAAAAAATGACAATTTCAATTAAAATACCTACATCATTCATATGATACAATTAAAGTGAAGATTTCAAATACTAACACTGACTGGGTCCAGTACTTTGACTGCAGCTAGGCTACCATCTAGCTTATTAGATACTTTGTAGACTTTTCCAAAGGTTCCTTTTCCAATCGTCTCTATTATTTCCCAGACATCTGTAGGATCAGTCAATGTCTCAAGTACAGCATGTTGATAGGAAGCCGCCATAAGTCTGGAAAACACAAAATTTCCTGGAAAAATAGGAAGAAAAAGAATCTCAGGTAAGTGCCAAGGCTGATGTAACAAGTTTTGTATTTTTTTCTGCAGAGTGGTCAGAGAATAACTTATCATTTGAAACAAAATAAATACTAACATATACATTTTTTTTAAGAAAAAGCAGATTTATGTAATTCACCATAAAAAAAAATCTCTTAAAATTCACTGTGAAGGACACAATCACAAATAAGACACAGCCTTACAATATTAGAGCAGCACCCAAAAAGACAGTGGGCACATAAATGCATGTAAATTATAGGTGCATCAAGCCACACAAATTAAAAGGTATGGAAACGCCATCCTTGTCAGCACTATTCCGGGATCTATAATAAGCTTGCACTGTACAAGTAACAAGAGCTCCTAGCAGCAAAAGTGCTGCCTGATTGCTGAGATCAATGTACTTGGTCAAAGGGTCAAACAGATGCTCAACCCATCCCAGGATTTTGCTACTCATTCCATGCAGTTTACATGCATGTAGTCAGTGAATTGCATTACCAGATTTACACTTCAGCACCTGGTAATATTCCATGCCCCACTGCAAAAATCTTAATCAATACAACTATCATCATGCACGAGACAAAAGACACGTGCCAAACATTTAGCCGAGGATTGAGGGAAAAGAGAATTAAAAATAATACATTAATTACCAGTTAGGTGCATGTCCTTGTTAATATTAAATATGCGTATCTAAGGATTCAGTTTGATAAAAAGATTGATACATTACACCAAAGCTAGATGTGCAAAGTTAAAATTGGCAACAATTACTCACCCTCACTAACATTTGTGTTTTGTTTCCTTTTTCACAAATATTTGTTTGCGACAAACTAGGAAACTGGGCCAATTTACACCCAATGAGGTGGTTTTGAAGAGTATTTGCAATTGCAATGTGGAAAATGCAACAGCTAATGTGTGTACAGCAAGATCCAACCAACAGCAATTGATAACAGTTAATCTGTTTTTAGAGATATTAATTCCCCTGATCATCAAAATAGCACCATGGGATCCACCAGGAGCAAACTTGACCTCTGTTACAATTTCCTCCCAAAGATGGCAGCTTTAATCATGCAGAACTCCCTCACTAGTTTTGAGCTCAAGAATTTGTGCTTGAAATACATTTTCTAACTTGGAGGTAATAGTTCTAATTCAGCTACAGCTAACATCCCAATGATAATAGAAGCAATTCTGAGATAGCAAGGACTTTGCTGCAAACACTCAGTCAATAAATATAAGCTCACCTTTCTATGATTCATTGCTTTGAAAGAAACCAAATAAAAATCTTGTTTGGCCTTAAGAAAGTCAAAATAAAAAAAAATACTTCACTCCTTCACTCAAATAATGTACATCTTTGTTCATGAAAAATGACTGCATTGCCAAGGGGTGAAATTTCAACAACAATGTGATATTGTCAAAACAGTGTGTCAAGTCCCATTCCCTTAATTACATGATCAAACCTGATGGGATATTTACAACAATCCAGCAAGGTTTCCTAGCTTCAACTAAAAGTGACCAAGTTTATTTTCATAAATGCAAGGTTCTAATTTCATGGCCTCTGGGTTATTTGTCCTAACTATTTAGTTCCTCTATCCTTTATGAAAAGGTTATTACTTCATGAACTAATTGATTTGGCTGGCACCTTTTTCTGGATTATTAAATGTTTTATACTATCTAATAAAATGCATGTCTCTAGGCTGAAAATTCTCTTTTGTACTGGCTTGAAATTTGCATTACTATGGACCATGGCTGAGGTAGAACACAGTAATTTATCAAAATCTAACAATTTTGTCTTGTTAAAACAAAGATTAATGTGACATTTATTAAAATCAAATTTCATCTCTCAAGTGATCCCCTTTCTACATCCCAGGAAAGAAACCACTGACACTATTCATTATTCTTAATTTCTAATAAAGACATCTTAAATTTTGGACCTTTTGCCAATACTTAACTAACTGTTATCATCTTAGAGTCCAAAATAAACCATAAAATTAAGATATCTTTATTAGTCACATGTACATCAAAACACACAGTGAAATGCATCTTTTGCATAGAGTTTTCTGGGGGTAGCCCACAAGTGTCGCCACGCTTCTGGCGCCAACTTAGCATGCCCACAACTTCCTAACCTGTACGTCTTTGGAATGTAGGAGGAAACCGGAGCACCCAGAGGAAACCCACGCAGACACGGGAAGAACGTACAAACTCCTTACAGACTGTGGCCAAAATTGAACCCAAGTCACTGGCGCTGTAATAGCATTGCACTAACGACTACACTAAATAAATGGACTGATACTCATCTGACCACTTGCTCCAACCCTGAACTCACCACCAAGTCCAGGGTATTCACTAAGTTCTTGAGCCAAGTATTTGGATAGATTTCACATGTGGCCCCTCTCCTTTACAATACAGGCGACCTCTGCATTACAGCTGCTCAGATAATGGAAATTCTCCCCTACAGAATTCACAAATCACTGCTCAAAAACTGGAGTTACAGAATAAAATTCACTCTCATGGAACTTGTGTGAAAAAAAGTAAATAAACCAACAAAATTTACTTGTTTTCAATTTTTATTTCTTGATGCATGTGCAATGACATAGCTTTGCGTTATGGAAAATGACGATATGGCTCAATTTCTAGGAACGCAACCCGCACCCCTCCACCCCCCCCCCCCCCCCCGCCCAATAATGTGGAGGTCGCCTGTAGTTTACCTGGTGTATCTAGCATGACCTTATTAATTTGAATGGGGTCAGCAATTTTAAAGAAAAATAAACTCACACAATCTTTTTTTTAAAGAATATATTTAGGTTTAAATAATTAATTACAGCTCTTCTATGTTTATTATTGCCACATGTACCAAGATACCAAACTTTGTTTGCATGCCATCCAGACAGATCATGTCATATATACGTACAGAGGTAGTAAAAAGAAAACAGAATGCAGAATATAGTGTTGCAGCTGAAGATAAAGTGCAGTGTAGGTAAACAAATAAAGTGCAAGGGCCGCAACAAGGTAGATTGGGAAATCAAGAATTCATCTTTAACATACGAGAAGTCCATTCAAGAGTCTGATAACAGCAGGATAGAAGCTGTCCTTGAGTCTGGTGGCCTATGCTTTCAAGCTTTTGTACTGACTGTCCAGCAGGAGAGGGACGAAGAGAGAATGACTGAGGTGGAAAGGGTCCTTGATTATGTTAGCTGCTTTCCCAAGGCAGTGGGAAATGTAGAAACTGAGTCAATGGAGGGTTTGTGTGTTTCAAATAAAATTATAATTTTTTTTATTTCATTTTAATTTGATTCCTTTCAACTGTTACAGAGATCTATGGTCAGAGACATTTGGAAGCAGTGAAAAGGCCTCTGTCAATATGGACATGAACACTGTTGACAGCCCACTTCACTTCAGGGAAGGTAACCCCAACACAATCTTGCACAGTCACAAAAACAGAGTTGCTGCAGAGATGGTATGGGCACTGACCACAGGGTGAGATCAGCACAATCTGGTCCAATGTTTCCCTAAATGTGTGTGTAAAAAAAGTGTTTTTGCAAACCACAGCTCCATAACCATGCGAGTGCATTGATGGGAAGGAAGAAAGAAACTGGTGATGCTTCTGAAAAATGGCCATTGACCTGAAATGCTGGCTCTGTTGCTCTTCCAGTATATGCTGTCCAGCCTTCTTAATGTTTGCAGCATTTTCTGTCTTATTCCCCCAGATTTCCAGCATCTGCAGTTTTATTTTCCTTTACAAAATTGGTTATGAGCTCTTGGACTACACTTGCAAGACAAATGTCGTCCAAGGCAAAAAGCAAAGAGAGCACCCAAGGAGAACAAGACCCATAAGGAACAGCTTTCCAGCTGCATCCTTACCCACCAATTTCCTCTCTAACTGCATTAATTGCCATGCTGAAATCTTCACCCACACCCCTAAAGCCAGGAGCTGCAAGGTTATCCATCGAAGTGTACACAATTCCATCCCTCAAGCTTCCGCCACTAGATATACCATCGTTGGTGCACTAGCATGGGAAAAGAAGCGCCATGGGCCCACAAGGCCATTCTTGATATTATTAGTTAATGTTGACAGACTGAGAATATTTGACTGATTAATGTGTTTTTCTTTTGGATGCAATATTGGTGTTTAATATTGTGCTGATGCAAGGGCAAATCCCATAAATCTGTATTGGCAGGTCAGGAAAATGAAAATATGCTCTCCACTGGCTGGAGCAACATTACACAAAGAGAGATGGTTGATGCTGTTGAACCCTATGACATCACTACAGAGGTTTCTCAGTGCAGTGCCCTATGCCCAACCTTCTTCAACTACTTTATCAATGACTTTCTTCATTACAGGACCTAAAGTGGAAATGCTCACAGATAATTGCACAATGCTCAAATTCATTTCTGACTGCTCGGAAAATAAGGCAGCCCATGCCCACATGCAGCAAGACCTGTACAATTTCAGGCATGGGCTGTGAATGACAAGTAACAATCATGCCACACAAGCCAGGTAATGACCATCTCCAACAAAGTTAAATCACTTATCCTTGATACTTAACAGCATTACTATTACCAATTACCCCCCCGGCATCAACATTCTGAGGATCACCCAATGGCCAAAACTTTAACTGGAACAGCCACATAAATATTGCAGTTACAAGATTGTGCAAGAGGCTGCATACCCTGCATCAAGCAATTTACCTCCTAATTCCATAAAACCTCCTCTAAGCTACCTCTGCCCTTTTCTATAAAATGGCACATTCAACAGCGCTCCACTTCTCTCTTAACCCATTCTCTTTCCTTTTTATTTCTCTCTCTACATTTTATGTAACAATCTGTTTCCCACGTTAAATTCATTCTCCTTCTTGGTGCTTCCTCAGTTTATTCGTCAATCCTAAAATGTCATTAGGAAAGGAAATTCACCATCATTTAACAAGACCCCAGATGCCTGGGTGCCCTCACTCTAATGTTGGAAGAAGAGCTGATAACAATTTAGTCAAAGAAATTGAGCTGGCATTTGTGGACCCAGAACATCTAGCGCAATGATTTTAGATCATTCCTCACACAGATCTGTCCATATATTCATGTAGACATACAACAACCATAATCCACTATTATTTCTGCAGTACCACCTGCTCTGAAATCCACTTATCAGCCAAATAACTATATCTATAAGGGTTTCAAGAGATCCTGTATGCTGCTATATATCACCAGGAGGTTAGCAGCAATCCTGTACATAAGCATAACTGAAATTTCAACCATAGTTAAGACACGACAGTGCATAAGTGGTAGCAGTGCCTAGGAAATTACTGGGTAAATATATACGCCATTTTAGCCAAATCACACCAGCTGTGGGTGGCATTTCCAAACTGCCACCCTTCAGCCATCAAAAATGAATAATGTTCCAGCCTCGTGCACTGTTAAGTGTTATTCTTGGGTGTCATCATTGACCAGAAATTCAACTGTACCAGCTATAGTGTGGCTACAAAAGCAGGTCACAGCCAGGGAATCCTTCAGTGTTACTCACCTCCTGATACCCCAAAGCCTTTCCACCCCCTACAGGGCAGAAGTCAGAAGCATTGAATATTCTCCATTTGTCTGGATGAGTGCAGTTCCAAAGTGCACAAGAAACTCGACATTATCCAGTACTAAACAATCAACTTCATATGACACCATCCATTATCACAGAAATTCACTCCCCACACCACGCATTGTGGCCTCAATATTCCATCTACAAAAAGCATATCTCAAACCTCCAAACATCACCCAAAAAAATAAGATTTTCAAGTGTCTGGATCAACACCACCACCAGAATGTTCTCAGCAAGACACGCATCATCCTGACTTGGATGTTACGGACTCAAAATCCTAGAATTGCCTACCTAACAGCACAGTGGGAGTACCTTCACCAGCACCAAGGGAGCAATTCAAGGTTGCCTCACCATGCCTTTGTCAAGGGCAATTAAGGATGGGCCATAAATACTGCCCTTATCTGTGTGGTCCAGATGTCAAAAACTATATTATTTTAAATGAGAGTTCTGGGACCTATTAACAAATTCAGAATACTGAATCACTTATTTCAGTAGCAGGGCCCAGTCCTTCCATGATTTCCTCTTACTACCCTGGGTATCACCATTTGGATGATATGGTGATCCTACCTATACTGCACTACTTTAACAACAGTGTCATCTCACAATTCCAGTCTTCTATGCGTCTTATTTTGTTTCTACTTGGAGTGCCCATCCCAATTTAACTTGAGCTTTCCAATCACTTAGAACATTCCATGGAACATTAACCACAGTTCTGATGAAATGCAACCTGTCCAGCACCAGCTCAGACTTAGTGCAGGATTTGAAACACCATTTAGATCAATCAGATTTGTAAGATAAAAAGGTGAAGGAAATTATTTCTCAAAAAAAATTGCAGAATTTCATTGTTTGTAACCACTGTTTTTCATTAAATTTTCTTTTAAACATTAATTTTTAAAAATGTATTTTAAATTTTAACATCTGAGCACAAGGGAGGTTCAAAGTTGCCTGGTTTGCATGCCACTACTGAGGTGCAAAGTTCAGGAAGGCAAGTGGGTGGTGAACCAAAAGGCCAGCTAACTGCAGGAAGCTCAAAGCTCTGCAGGTTATATGGCACCCTTAAACCAGCAACTGGCAGAGGTTGATAACACTTTGAAGGTGGTGTACACATTGAAGCCAATTACGTAGGGAGGAAAAGGAATGAAGTTCTACAGTCAGGAGATTCAGTAGCCAGGGAGTCCAATTAGCAGGATTGAGAGTAGTAACCCCTGAGTTACTCCCTGTGCCAGGTCCCAGTGAGATAAGAAATGGAAAGAGAAGGCATAGCTAAAGAAATGGTGCTGGGCAGGTTGCATTTCAACACAACTGTGGTTAATGTTCCATGGGATGTTCAAAGTGATTGGAAAGCACAAGTTAAATTGGGATGGGCGCTCCAAGTAGAAACAAAATAAGATGCACAAAAGACTGGAATTGTGAGATGACACTGTTGTTAAAGTAGTGCAGTATAGGTAGGAGCAGACTTAAGATCATCTACATGAAAGGCATATAATTTTAGAACTCACATGTGCAAACATATGATGTGTGATGATTAAGGTTGGAAAGCTGCAGGCACTAAAAGCAGTGCAGGATCATGATGCAACAACAATTACTAAAGTGTGGCTGAGGACAGAACAAGACTGGGCGCTTAGCACATCAGAAAAGATAGGAAAGGGAAGAAGGCTGGGTGGCAGTGCCAATTAAGGAAGATATTATAATTGTGGGAGAGAGAAAATATCCTTGAGTGGTCAATGATTGGAAGGAAGCAAAGAATGTGCATATACTTCAGTTACTCCAAACGTTCCAGCCAAAGAAGGGAGGGTAGGGAGCTGTCAAATGGGTTCAGAAGAAACTTCTTTAATTAGATTTTAATGCAACTTCAAAAAAAAGAATGCATTACAGGAACCGGTTTTTCTGCATGAGGTATCAGGTGACAATGTGAGAGCATTTGGGGAGCAATGTTTATAAGGATTAGATTGATAATGGAAAGGGAAATCAAAGTAGAACATCAAAATTGAAAGAGAGCTTCAATGGGACAAGAGGGTATTTAGATAAAGCGGAACCAAATATTAGTAGATAAAATGTTGCACAACAGAAGAACACAAGGAAGTAGAAGTAGGAATGGGTCATATAGTCCTGCTGCTTTGCCATTTAATAAGATTGTGGCTGATCCAATCTTGGCCTCACTTTCCAAGTTCCTTTGACTCTCCTGCTAAGCTGAAATCTACCTTGGCCTTGAAATGGTAAGAAATTGATTCAAGCACAGGAAGTGGATGGATATGTTATAATAGTTGCTTTTCAGACTGGAGGAGATAGAAGCTAGTGTTCCTCAGAGCCAGTGCAAGAATCACTACTTTTTATGTTTACTTATGACTGGATTTGAGTGTACAGGATAGAATTTCAAAATTTTCAGTTGATACAAATCTTGGTGGTGTGTACAAGACCAAGTAGGATAGCAATAGACTGCAGGTGAACATGTCTACTCATTCTGCCAGCCCAAGTGACAGATGGAATTTAATACAGAGAAGTGTGAAGTGATGTGCTCTGGAAAAAAGAACAAGGAGAAACATTATAGGCTTAATTATATTGTTCTAAAGGATGTACAGGAACAGAGGGACAGGTGCCTACATGCTCATTAATCTTTGAAGTGGCAGGACATTGAAAGCATGAATTGTATAGGATATAGTATCCCAAACTTCATGAACAGAAGCAGAAAGAGGGAGGTTACATGGAACCTTCAAGTAATAAAAAAAAGCAGTGGTTACCCCACACCTAGTGTTGAACCATCATCATCACACTTCAGAGAAAACAGGAACACGAGAAAGAGTTCAGAGAATATTGACTAGTATGGTTCCAAGGATGAGGGAGTTCAGCTGAAAGGCTAGATTGGAAAAGCTAGGATTAATCTCAGAATCAAACAGCACAGAGACAGGCCCTTCAGCCCACCAAGTCCCAGTTGATTATCAAGCAGCCATTTACACTAATCCCAATTTTTATTCTCCCATCAACTTCTACTCCAGATCCTACCAATCACCAGAGTAACTTCCAACAACCAACTAGTCTACAAATCCACACGTGCTTCAGATGTGAGAGGAAACTGGAGCACCAAGAGAAAACCACTGCAGTCAGAGCGAGAATGTGCAAACTCCACACAGACAAGATCAGAGGTCAGGACTGAACTCAGGTCACTGGAGTTGCGAGGTAGTAGCTCTACTACCTGTGTAACAGTGCTGCAACTGTTGGAGCAAAGAAGGGTAAGAGGATTTTTTTTGACAGAGTACAGGATCATAATGGATTTTCGTAGGCTATTCCTGTGAACATATGGCTCATGGTCTGGGGCATACGTTTAGAATGATGGACAAAAGATACAGAGGAGTCTATTAAAACAAAAGAGTGATTTTGGTCTGGAACTCACTAGTTTCCTTCATCCTTGCAAGTAAAGTCATTCAGGGTTTATCAAATGGATACTTGAGGAAAAGTACTTTGCAGGGTTAAGAGGAAAGAGCAGGGAAATGAGACCATCAGGATTGCTCTACAAAGAATGGATTCGTGGACCAGATGAAGACCACCTGTACCATGGCAATTTTATTGTACCGGTCATGCAATCAAACTTGTGGGATAAATGGAAGTTTGAGGGGAAAAAACTACATGTTCAATTTAAAATTTAAATTAGAGATACTTATTTTACTTAGCCTTCCTCCAGTCATCTGTGCCAACCATATACAGAGTTTCCAGAATAACATGAATGACATAATGACATTTATGAAAATCCAACCATGAGTAGGAAGTAACATACAGTATTGGTACCTTTTGAATTCTGTCTTAATAACAGCAAACAAATGGATTTGCTTATTTCAATTGTTCACCCTTACACCGCCCCACGAGTTATCTCCAAGGTAACAGGTAACCCAGGAGGACTGATTGTTGATCTCACTAATAAATTATTCACACCCCATTGTGAACCTTTTTAAACTATTCAAACATCTAATTAACCTGATAATGACAAAGCAGATGACTACATTTGTACATATTAATGAATATTCATTTTATGGAATTTAGAGTTTATAGATAAATAATATTTTTATAAATCTTTATAAATAATCACAAGTAAAAGCTTAATATTTACTCATACTAATGTTCATGAATCTATCATTTAAATACTTTGATTAATTTACAAAAGGAGTTACAACAAACTTGAAACTCTAAGATCAGAGATTTTTTTTAAATCTGTTATCAATATAATTGACTTGAAGAGTGTAATTTTCTACTTTGCAAGATGAGAAGTGGTTAACTTGTACCTCCTGCTTCCAACAACCATCCCAAAAAAAGTGACCTTCTCAGAACAATGTAAAATAGATAGCATTGACCAACTGAACCACGAAAGATATTTAGCTCAATGCTCACTAATTTTACAGTCACCCTAAAACTGGAAGCCACTTTTACCTTTTTATAGCATCATGATGCAGTACAGCACAGATACCAGCCTTTTGGCCCAACGAGTCCATGCTGACCACATTGCCCACCTAGCTAGTCCCAACTTCCTGCATTTGGCCCATATTCCTCCAGTCCCCTCCCTTCAACGTACTTATCCAAGTTCTTCTTCAATGACACTATTGAACCTGCCTCAACTACTTCCTCTGGCAGCTCATTCCATTACTTACCACCCTCTGCGTGAAAAAGTTGCCCCTCAGGTCCCTTTTAAATCTTTCCCTTCTCACCTTAAATCTATGCCCTCTAGTTTTGGACTCCCCTACCCTGGGGGGAAGACTGTTACCATCAACCTTATCTATGCCTCTCATAATTTTAAACACTTCTACAAGGTTGCCCCTCATTCTCCAAAGTTCCAAGGAATAAAGCCCTAGCCTGGCCAACCTCTCCCTCTTATTCAGGCCCTCTAGTCCTGGAAACATCCTTTAAATCTTTTCTGCGCTCTTTCCAGTTTAACCATGTCTTTCCTATGACAGGGTGACCAAAACTGTACACAGTACTCCAAGTGCAGCCTCACCAACTGCAACATAACGTCCCAACTTCTATATTCAGTGCCCTGACTGATGAAGGCCAGCATGCTGAATGCCTTTTTCACCACCCTGCCTACCTGTGACACCTCTTTCAAGGAACTATTCACTTGTACTCCTGGGTCCCTCTGTTCCATTACACTTCCTAGTGCCCTACCATTCATAGTACAAGTCCTATGCTGGTTTGACTTTCCAAATTGCATCAAATCACACCTATCTGTATTGAAATCCATTTGCCACTCCTCAGCCCACTTCCCTAACTTATCAAGACTCCCCTGTAATCAACAATAGCCTTTTCCACTATCAATAACACCTCCTAATTTCATGTCATCTGCAAACTTGCTGATCAAGCCATAAGTCCAGAAATGTTTGCATAATTTTTTCTCCAAAAATACAAATGTTCTTAGCAATGGTACATCATATCTTTAGAAGTTGCTTTGATTCACTTATAAAACTTCTGTTTTAAATAGGAGTTAATATGCTTCCAGTCAGCTTCATTGCAAATTCATGTCCATTCAAAACAACACTCTGTATTTTATATCAGATGGAATAATGTAAATTACCATACAAATCTGTTGTACTATATTTGTTCTCTGCTACCCCATTCTCACCTTCCACAGAAGGCACTGCAGCAAGAGTACTAAAGGAAAAAAGATGCAATATGGATGGTTATAAGAAGGTTGAAAAATTAAGTGTTGATTGTACAATGCTTCTCTTGACACGAGGAAGTCCCAAAATGGTCTACGGTCAATAAAGTACTTCTGAACTGCAGACACTCTTTCAAACTACGTGCATGGTAGACAATTTCCATGCTTCAAGCACCAAAGCAATTAACTCATTTTCAGCCACAAAACCAGAAAATGGTCAAAGCACCCAACAAGTCATAGAACATAGGTGGTGAGAGAATAAGAGCGTACAGTAATGCTTCAGGTCAAAGGACCCTTCATCGGAACTGGAAAGGTGAGAAAACAAGCAGAGAACAGAAGAAATTAAGCAATGGGATGCAGACCAAGGTTACTGTGGTAACAATTATTTGAAAAAATATATTTTGGCAAAAAGGGCAAAGAGAAGTAAAGTCGCAAGCAGCTGGAAGCTCAGGGCGGCCCTTGCAGACTGAACAGAGCAGACAAAGCAGTCACCCATTCTGTGTTTGGATTCTCCAATGTAAGGATCATTTTAAGAGCACAGAATACAACAGACCAAATTGGAAGAAATGCTAATTAATAAATTGCTGCTTCACCTGTTTGGGTTCGTGAATGCTGGGAAAGGAAGAAGTAAAAGGACAGATGTTGCATCTCCCATGGCTGTGTGGGAAAGTGCTGTGAGAAGGGACGTAGTTGGTGTAAATGGAAGAGTGAACCAGCGTGTCACAGAAGGAACAGTCCCTACAGAATGCCCAAAGAACATGATAGGGGAAGATCTCTCTAATGGTGTCATTCCTGTTGGAGGTGGAGGAAATTATGGAGGATGATAGGTTGAATGTAGAGACTGGTGGGGTGGAAATTGAGGGCAAGGACAACCCGATCCATGTTTTGACCAAGATGAGATGAGTTGATGGCAGAACTGAAGCAAAAAGATGAGATGTTGTTGAAAGCTCTCTTAATGATGGCAGAGGGGAGGCTGTGATGAAGGAAAAAGGAAATCTTAAAGTACTGAATCAGGCTGTTCCACATATCCAAAAAGTAAGTGTTGGTCAAAGAGTAAATCTTAACCATGGAACCAGCAGAATTCCTGTGCCTTTTGAGTGGTGACTTAGAATATTGAATGCCCAAATGAGAAGTTAGATGGTGCCTCTCTTAAATGCTATGACCAAAAGGTGGCACCTCACAGTGCAGCAATCCCTCAGCATCAGTCTGAAAGCCTAGGATTGGAACTTGAACCTGCAAACCTGCCCCAGAAGGATAAATGAACCCACTGAACCAAGACCAATACAGCAGATGACATATAACTTGCTTTCCCTTGGTAACTCAAGAACTATGATCACTTGGAAGTATCGTCTACCATCATCTGATTACTTCAGGAACTTCAAGTTGAATTTCTTAAGCAGGTTGAGAATCACAGCAACTGGCCCATTGAAACCTCAGTTTGCCAGTATGCACAGTTAGTGTCAGCAAGCCTGAAGCAGCAGGAAATCGCAAAAGCTTAATGTTTAAGATACAGGTACTAAAAGCTAATTAGTATTAGTTTCTTTTTCCCCCCATGTGTTGGGAGACAAACTACACCTAGCTAACTTTACTTGCTCCTTCATGAGCTGGTTCCATTCTCAGGTGTATCTCAATGGTCTTGGTGAAAAGCAGACACACGTGATGAAAGCAGTAGATGCAAAAATGATATCATGTAGTAGCTGAATCATGATAAAGCAGATGCCCAAGTACCTGATCACAATGGAAAGGCACAACTTATAAACTCGATGTATATTATGTAGAATCATACCCGAGGGACAGGACAATTGATCTGAACCAATGTTTACGCTCACTTGAGCATTATTCTACCCCCTCAGTATATTCTCCAGTGGTAAGTGGCACTGATTAAACATGATTGGCTCAAGCAGTACCACCAGACTTGCTGGGCCAGACCACCAACACTATGGTCCCAAATTTGCTTAAACTGGATGTCTCAGAACAGTCTCCATTTGTCACACCTTTTTCTTCAGCAAAAGAAGTGCTTTGCAACTGTTGGCAATACAAACTGATAACAGTACTGAAGCCATCCATCATCTTGAATCTCGGGAATGACTGATTGTCTCCTTAACCAATAAGATCTCATAAGAAAGAAGAACGACGGGCAAGGAAATGGGATGAACTGAAGTTTAGACACAAAAATAATGGGTAGAGTAAAAGGTTGCACTATGGGACACGTGGGGGGAAAGAAATCAAATAAAGATAACAATTAAAACATTTTAAAAACCAGTAGAAACACTACAACTTTGGAGCAAGAAAATGACATTTTTCTTGCATCCATTTCTGTTTCACTGCAGTTAAAATCTCAAAATGTAAAAACTCCTCATGCTATTCAGCACTAATTTTAAATTTCTGCGGGAGTTTAACTTGAACTAACATTGCAAATAGTAGCCTCGTTAACTGTCTCAATTTACACCTGCTTCAGGCACAACAGCTGTGAATAATCGTCCTCTCGACTGCACCAACATTTCTGTCACCTGGAAAATTGGTCTCCATGTTTTCACGCAGATTCCCTAATTTTCTTGCAAGTGTCCCCACCCCAAGAATTTAAAACACGCACGATTTCTCGCTTTTCCAATGGAAGATCGTCGACTTCATGCATTACCTCTATATGTCTTTCCCCAGATGCTGCGTGATCTGTGGCACATTTCCCGCTTTCCCCTGCACCCCGAGTACGCTGCTACTCTAACGGTTTAAACCGTCCTGGTTTTGTAATGAGAACTCACACAAGGGGGGGGGGGGAGTTGAAGAATGGTGATGTTACTTTAAGGTGAAGGTGGTGAGGGGTGAGGGGGAGTTGAAGAATGGTGATGTTACTTTAAGGTGAAGAGGCCGGTGCACTTCAGGTGATGCACAGGAACCTCTAATTGAAGGGTGACATTTAGGCCGGGAGGGCAAAGGGACTCTGTTTAAGAAAACACCAATAACAATCTAGGCAAAGCATTGCATTCAACTTACCCTCCTCTGGTAGGTTCTTACTCGTCAGTTTCTCAGTGTTAAAATTTCAACGAACAATTGATCTCAGAATGAGGATTGTGTTGGAGTTGGGACATTGCTCGGTCCCTCAGCAGAGTTTCCACAAGAATGTGCGCGCGTATTCAGTGCGCGCCTCCAAAGTTTTCCGCCCTGAACGACAGGGGACTGAAGAACTTTCACGAGGCAGCAGTAGCTATTCCAAGTTCAGCTTGCATCTAACCTGTCTTTTCCACTTGATCGCCTGTAGCGGCTACCTGCCAGGTGAACTCTTTCAGTAGGAGTTTAATAATTAACCAGAAACTGATGAGTCTTTTAGTTCGACAAAGAATTAATCAACGCTACTGCAAACTGGGAGAAATAATTCTGCTTGTTAAACAAAAACGCTGGAAAATGTGTATATCACAATAAAAAACACAGCCGAACAGCATAATGGTGATTTTACTTAGGATCGGGTTTTATCAGGGCTACTTCAGTCTTGTTTGAGTATCCAATCAAAATAAAACATTGCATTAGGCATGTAAAATCCTGAGTGCACTGCTGTAAAACATTGATCAGCTAAGTTCGGTAAAAACGTTATTCGAATGTAATAGTTATTACTTTAGGTATGTGAAGTACTAAGTATAATTCGGGTGTTTTACGTTATGGAGACCTATCTGATGAAGATTGTGTAAACAATAATAAAAGTACAATTACTTTGCTGTTCTTGCATTTGCGTAAGTGGCCAGAAGATTATATTTTCAAATGTATTGCATATTTTATGCTTCCAAGATAAAGCACACAATATTTTGGAGTTGTTGGTCAGGCAATAGTGAAAGTATTCTATATTTCATTATGTGAATCAAAAAACAAAACGCACAGATGTGTGTTTATTCTAAGTATGCTTTTTGTTAATGGTTGGGAAAAATAATTGCAGCATTAACTTCTATTTTACTCGCTTTGTAAGAGTTTTTCTGAAGTTGCTTATGTAACAGTAACATGTAAGCTACACTGCAGGTGGAATCAGTGCAGTTTATGTGTTACTGTTGCATAAGAGCAGGATTTGGCCCTTTGAGCCAACTCAGCCATTCTTTAAGATCGTAGCTTGTCTTCCAACTCAGTAACATGTTCTTGCACTATTCCCATACCTCTTGATTCCCTTAATACCCAGAGATTTATTGATCTCCTGTTGAATTAACTCAGTGACTGAGTCTCCACAATCCTCTGAGAATTCCAAAGATTCACCATACTCTGCATGAAGCAATTATTTCAGTCCTAATTGGTCTACGTCATGGCCTGAGACTTACTTCTAGTTCTAGACTCTGCAGTCAGGGGAAGCAGCCTCCCTGCTTCCAGCCTGTTGAGCTCCATAAGAGTTCCATAATTTTCAATGAGATCTCATTTCGTTCTTCAGAACTTTAAAGAAAACAGGTCAACTATATCAAACCTCTACTGAAATGACAAACCTACCATTCCCAGTAATCTTTGCATCATTCCCTCTATTGCAAATATATCCATTTTTAGGTAAGGACACCAAGACTGTATACATTACTCTAGGTGCTGTCTGTCTAAGGCTATGTATAATTGCAATGATACATCTTTAGTCTTTTATTCAAATCCTCTTCTAATAAAGACCAGGCACGAGACTGTGGATGCTAGAATCTGGAGCAACAAACAATCAGGACTAATGCAGGATCTCAATCTGAAACTTCGACAATCCCTTTCCTCCCACAGATGCTGCTCGACCCGTTGAGTTCCTCCAGCAGATTGTTTGTTGCTCCTTTTATAACAAAGGCCAACCTTCCTAATCATTTGCTGCAAATGCTTGTTGGCTTCCAGTGGCTTGTGTAGAAGGACACCAAGTCCCTTTGAAAATCAATGTTACTCAATCTCTCAATTTTAAAAACTACTTTGCTTCTCAGTTTTGTGCTCCAAAGTAGATAACTAAACATTTTTAATATATTCTATGTTACGGACTCAGTGAAAGGCTCTTTAAGATAGAGAGTGTGTGTGTTTGTGTGTGTGGGGCGTGCTTACGTCAATAGAAGATAAAGGACGTAATGACGTTGTTGAAGAGGTTAGAAGAAGAAGGAGAGAGAGAGAGAGAAGGGAGAGAGACACCAGCCTGCTTGTTTTCTCTATCGATGGATGAGAAACAATAACTGTGTCTACCAATGAAATCCATGTATGGAAGTTGGAAGTAATCCGGTGGAGTTCACTTTGTTGCTGACCTGTAGAAGGAAACAGGTATTTGTGTGTGGACGACCACGATTCGGATGCTTTTCGGGGTGAGGAAGTCACTACCGAGTAAACACTGGAGTGTCATTTGGGTTCCATCGTGGAACATTTGGATTTCGTATGTACTCTCTCTCTGTTTTTCTACATCTACGTCTTATCTTCTGACAACGGTGGTTGTTGAAGAAGCCCTTGCTCATGTTTCACCTTATGGCTTGCGGAACTGAACTTTAAGAACCATTCCGGAACTGGGAGTTTTGGACTTTGCCACACACACACACACACACACACACACACACACACACACACACACACACACACACAGAGTTTAGTTTTGGGGTTAACGTTCAAGGTTTAACATTTTTGAAATCTAACGTACTAACATTTTTACTTTTATTTTACGTATTATCATAAGTAGTGATTAATAAAATAGTTTTTAACACTGAATCATGCTTAGTGTGTTTCTTTTGTTGCTGGTTCGTGACATCTATCTGCCATGTTCTCCCCCACTCAGCTTGTTCATATTCCCTCGAAACCTCTTTGTATCCTCCTCTGTACTCTCTATCCCACCTGGCTTCGTATTATCAGCAAACTTGGAAAAATGACAATTGGTCACTTCAGCCAAGCCATTGATATAGATCACGAAAAGCTGAGCCCAAACCCCATCAGTCATAACCTGCCAACCTGAGAAAGATCCATTTATTTCCCACTTGTTTTCTATCTGAAAACCAATTCTAGTTGCATATCAGTTTATTAAACCTCAGTTACATGTACTATAACCTCATTGACAAAACCTTCTGTGTGGGACTTTATCAAAAGTTTTCTGAAAATCCAAATACACCATATCTGGTTCATGCATATCTATCCTATTGGTCACATCCTCACAGAACTAAATTTGATCAGTCAAACATGATTTTTCTTTCATAATTCTATGCTGACTCTGCTTAATTTTATAATTTTCTATTTCATTATTGTAAATTCCAGCATTTCTCCTACAACTGACATTAGGCTAATAGGTTAGTCTCTCTCTATCACTCTATACCTTCCAATCCACAAGAACAATTCTAGAAACTATGCAGTTTTGGAGGATGATAACCAGAGTGTTTATCACCTCTTTCACAACTCTTGGGTGTAAATCGTCAGGTCCTTGAGATCTACTACCAGTACTGAATTTTTGTAACGCATTTGATGAAAATGTCTAGTTGCGAATTCAAAGTAAATACAGTATTAGATATTTTATATCATAGTCATTTGATCTATGGAAATTGGATTTGCTAACATACTGGCCATTTCCTCAAGTCAAAAATTTTATCCTTGGTAAATAATAGTGAAAAATGATCCACTTAAACCATTAACTTTCTTTCTCTCAGCAGATTTTGCTGGACAATATCTCTTGCATTTAATGTTTTTATTTCAGATTTTCTGCACCCATAGTATTTTAAAATGTGTTGTCTTTATTACCATAGTAAGTGATAATTAAGGCAACTCAAAACATTATTCTGTTGACAACTATGCCTGCCTTTTGTTAAGGCAGCTTATTAAAACTTATGAAAATATTTTGGTTGTTTATGTTTTAGGTTGCATCAGTGATATTTTCTGATATGAAAAGACTTTTGAGTTAATATTTTAGTTTTGGGCCACTGAAAATCTAATTGTAGCTAGCTTGTTTCCAGACATAGTGTTTATGAAGTCAATTGAAATCAAAATGCCCCTTTTACAATCATTTAATAACCAAAATTGGGGGTAATAATAGTTAGGAGTTTATTTAACTAATTCTTCAAGTTATTGCCTCGCAACTTCTAAAATATTAATGCCTTTTCAAACAACTAGAGACCTTTCTTCATGATGAAGTCTGGAACAAAAAGCAGTCAGAACCCATCATCTGTGCTTGAGCAGAAATTGGAAGCTTTCCTACTGACTCGTCTATTTCCAGATTATTGAACAGTGCCAGCTGCAAACTTCTAGCTGGACCATAAGAGAAACAGGTACAATGTTTCTAAATATATTCAGCAGAATTTCAAAATTCAGAACTTCCTCTCCTAAGTTTTAGGTAAGATTAAAATGATGTAGAAAACTGAATGTTCATTTAAAGGTTGAATAGTTAAGACACTACACAATGATACATCAGCAACACTTGTATAAAAACCATGACAAAAATATAGGAATATCTTATGGGTGTCTCTGTACTAATAATTTCTTTCTTTGTTTTTTTCCCCATTTACCCCTGCTGTTACTTGTATCTTGTCTTATCTGTTTCTCCTCCCTGTACTTATGCCTTTTCACATCTATTGGTCAGTACCGATTTGCACATTTATACAGTAATGTCAAATATACATTTTGTATTTCATCTTGAATTCAGCAGCCAAATTCATTTGTAGATTTGCATTCCAGTAACTCCATTAAGAAAACAAAATACTTTAGTACAGGAGGATTAGAAACATTGAAAAGATTTGACCAAGCTAAACATGTGAACTGAAGAACAGCAAATAGATCTCAATGTGGATAATTAAAAAGAACCATATATTGGCATCTTTATAGCACAGATGTCAGAAGACAAAGATAGGAATGTCTAATAAGTACTAACTAAGTCAGGTATTGTGAGGAGATTCCCAAATGGGCTAATCAGGTACAAGGAAACAACTTAAAGTCAAACCAAAAATATCCTACAAATTGCACTATGAAGTCAATTATGGATAATTTTAACTACATATAATGATTAAATTTTAAAATTTTGCAAAAGTAAACTGTAATTTGTACATCAAGTTATTTGTTTGATTTGCCAAATTGCTCAGCATGTAAGCAGTTCAATTTCCATAAGCTCAATGAGATTAAACTAATATATTTGCATCCACTATGAATTCATTCCAAAATGATGTTTTTGACAACTAAGTTAAATTTTTTTTGTCAGGTTATTCATTAAACAGTGATTGAGTATTCACATCAGAGATTCAGTAAATAAATCTTAAACCTTTTAGTAATACAAAGTGAGAATCTGCCACTTTTGTAATATAAAATTGATGATATCTCATTGATGATAACAAATTGGAATAAGAAAAATGTGATAAAATTGTTATTAGAAATAAATTGTGATTGAAGCCAAATGTTATCAATTTTCTGCCTCTATTTCTATGAGTAGGATTAAAAAGCACTGTTAAAATGAATGATATAAAATTATTTATAATAACTAAACTGCTTTTAATTTTAAACTTGATGATTGATGTACTTTGTACTTTTACTGTGCCAGTCAAAGCCATGGTGGAGGGAAATTACCAAATCCCACTTGCTCCATTGAATAGAAAATACTCACCATCTTTGTTGTTTCTGAATGCATCTAGCATTATGTTTGTAATTATTTTGAATTTTATTTTGAAATTCAGTTTACATTTTTGCTATCATTGTTACTTTTATACAACCTTAACAAGGAAGAATGCAACAAAAGTGTAACTTAAATATATCGAGAATGGTAGAAGCTGAAGCAAGCCCCTGTTTCACGTATCTCTGGTGTGACTGATCACAGGTCTTCAATAATCACACTGGGAAGAATAAGCAATCTTATCATGTTTCATTATCCCCCTCAACCCTGTAAATTCAGGTTCATCAATTCAGCTGTAGCTTGACAACTTTGAGAATGACTCTACTTATCAACAATCACTGGAAGTGCAAAAGCAGAATTGCAGGGCCAGCAAATATCATCTATATTTCATGAATATATTACTCACATTTAAGTATCATTCTGAGATGGATGTTGAGACAACAACAAAAACTGACAGAACTTCGCTCACCACAGAATTAAAGGATCAGCATTACGTTTGCGATCTCCTGGAGGGGAAATTTCATCACATTCCTTGTTTGAGGTATGAAAACACTCATCTATTAATATATATGTTGATGTTGTTAACATTCATAAAGCACCCTATTGCCCATTATCATATCCAAAAAATGCTTAAGAATAACATGCCTTTTGGCCTTGAGATAAAAATCCACAGTATTCTCATGCATTACCAAGTTTTCAGTTCTCTTTTTCACGGGCATTGTTATGGGTGGCAGGTGGGGAATCCTATGCAATTTTCAAATGTTGTTATAATTGAAGTATGTAATGAGTATTATATGTTCCAGTTCATCATAAGAGGTCAGTAGTACCAAAGAAATAACATTCATACTTTTGGATACTTTTGAAAAGCTACTCTCAAGAAAGTCAGAACTGGGAGAATTTCAATGTTATCTGCCTGCCAACATTTTTATGGTGTGCTGGGATATCAAATCAGCTGTATATGAAATCCAATACAAGTGCATATTTCTTGCATGACTTATACCTACACCCTTATCCAAAAGTAGGTAGGTGGTTGCATCTGGTACCATTTAGTGCTAATTTAACCACCACACTGCCATAATGAGCTAATGCTCTCTCTTAATTACACCCAGCTGAAGAAGCAGTCAGCAGCAAAGAACTCTATCCAGCTTGCACTTTTTAAAGGGATCATCCAATAATCGCAAATAAGTTGCTGTTTTATTTATACTAGATGTTGTTATGATCTCCAAGTGTTGATTGACATTACATAATGCTGGAAAGAGTCAGTATCCATTAGGTGTGGGACAGGAGGTGCTGAGGGCTGTCCCTTGACTTCAGGACCTGCACAAACCAGCTGCTTCCAGGCATGCAATCATTAATAGTTATTTCCCTTGGAGTATAGAATTGTTGGCTGAATTAGCAGAAGGTTTTCATAATAGATATGTTGCTGCAAGAGAGAGAAGGATGGGGGATGATCCTCAGTCACTCTTCTACCGTTACTCCAACAGCAGAGAAGAGCAAGATGTGCTTTGTCAGTGGCTACTGTGATTACCTTAGCCACTAACTTCTAGGTTGGAGCTCTCCACCATTGCAAAAGGGAGGTAACTGTTATTCTCTGTGTAAAGGGAGCTGCTATGTTTCATTCTCTTATAGTGCGGAAGATGATGCAAGGTAGCTTCCATGTTGTGCTTTCATCTGCATTCTTTCCACATTAATCCAGCAACGCAGTTGCAGTTGAATATCATGGATGCCAAAGAAATTAGGGTAAGAAGTAGTGAGGTCTTGGATCATACGTTTATTATAAGGAAGGAAGTATTTGCAGCCTTGAAGCACATTAAAGTGGGAAAATCCCCAGGGTCTAACCAAGTGCACCTGCAGAACTTATGGGAGGCCAGGGAAGAAATTGCAGAGGCGCTTGTAGAGATACTTGCTTCACCGTTAGCTACTGGCAAAGTTCCTGAAGACTGAAGGGTAGCTAATGTTGTTCCATTGTTCAAGAAGGGTAGCAAGGACAGGCCAGGGAACTACAGGTCAGTTACTGGAGGGAATTCTGAGGGACAAGATCTACCACCACTTGGATAGTCAAGGCCTGATCAGGAATAATCAGCATGGTTTTATGCGTGGGAGGTCATGTATGATGAATCATTCAGAGTTTTTTGAAGAGGTAATTGAGGGGATAAATTAAAGTAAGGCAGTTAATGATGTATGGACTTTAGTAAGGCCTTTGACAAGGCCCTACATGGCGGGCTGATCTGGAAGGTTAGGTTGCATGAGGTTCATGGGAGCTATGAGGTGGATTCAGAACTGGCTCGATGATAGGAAGGAGAGAATGATGGTTGAAGGTCAATTCTCTGACTGGAGGCCTGTGACTAGTGGGGTGCTGTAGGGGTCAGTGTTGGGACCTCTGTTATTCATTATATATGTAAATGATTTGGATATGAATGTACATGGCACGATTAGTAAGTTTGCTGATGCTACTAAATTAGATAAGACACATGAATGATAGAAAAATAGGGGGCTACGTGGGAGGGAAGCGTTAGATAGATCTTAGAGCAGGATAAAATGTCGGCACAACATTGTGGGCCAAAGGGCCTGTACTGTGCTGTAGTGTTCTATGTTCTATATGTTCTATTAGGGGACGTTGATAGTGGAGCAGGTTACCATGAATTGCAAAGGGATCTTGATTAGTTAGGGAGATGGACTGAGGAATGGTAAATGGATTTCAATTTGGAAAAGTGTAAGGTGATGCAATTTGGATAGTCAAACCAGGGTAGGACTTGTATGAATGGCAGGGCACTGATGAGTGTTGTGGAACAGAGGGACTTGGGAGTACAAGTCAACAGTTCACTGAAAGTGGCTGTGCAGGTAGACAGGGTGGTGAAGAAGGCATTTGGCATGCTGGCCTCCATCAGTCAGGGTATCGTGTTTAGGGACATTATGTTGCAGTTATACAAGTAGTTATATAAGAATGCAGGCAACTAGGACTAGCAAGGAGAATGCTGTGGTCGGCATGGACCAGTTGGGCTCAAGGGTGTGTTTCCATGCTGTATTACTCTGATTCCTTTCTTGGTTTTCTGAAAGGAGAAAGGGTAGAGTTGCACTGAGGGAAAGGATGGGGAAAATGTTAAGTAGGTGAAGGATGGGGCTATTAGTGCATTGAGCAATATCTATGGTTAGTGGCTTAGTTGGTCGGATGTAGCAATTGAAATAATTAAGAGACGAAAGGGAATGTGAGGGATGGATTAAGTATATTCGTATTCTAAAATTTCATATCCATTATTGGTCACAGTCTTGGTAATCCCTTCAATTGTTTTGCATCCAGTCTTCTCCATGAGGATCAGGCCATGCAACTGTACCTCTGCCCATGGAATAGCTACTTCTGTCAAGAGAGAAGGTGGTGTGTTAGCACATATCATACAATCTGGTTGACAGTGCCTGCCAAGTTTGAATAGCTGATAGTGTGTGCAAGCTAAAGGATATGGATGTGAGGCTTGTGAGATTTGTATCAGATTGAGAGAGACTGAAGTGAGCTGAGTGACAGGGGAAATTGTGTATTGAGCAATATCTGAAGCTAGTGGTACAGTTGATGGGATGTGGTATTTGAAAGCACAATCACCAGCAGTCTCTCGTGTGAGGTCACAAAGTCTTGCAGAACTACAACCAGAACGCTGGGGCTTCATAAATGGCATTGACTTCCACAGCCTTTTCCTTCTATGACTTTCATAGCTTGTGTCTTGTAGGGCCTATGGGTTCCCTGCAATACAGGATCTATCCTACCTTGCACCACCTCCACTTAAAAACTAGTTTGCAGTTTACAAAACTAGGTGGGATTTTGTGTTAAGAGGATGCAAAGAAGTTTCAAGGTGATCAAAATAAATTGAGTGTAAATGCATTGCAGATGCAGTCAGATGTAAATAATGGTAAAGTTATCCACTGTGGTTGGAAATAATAGAAAGGCAGAGCACTGTTCAAATGGTGACAGATTGGGAAATGATGTTCAAAGGGACTTGGATGGTCTTTGACGGCAAACATACAGGTGCAGTAAGTAATTGAGAGTTTTTGAATACAGGAGCAAGGATGTCTTGCTGCATTTATACATGGTATTAATGAGGCCGCTCCTGGAATATTGTGTGCAATTTGGTAATTGTACCAAAGAAAGTGGTATTTTCCACAGACTGATAGATGGGATGGTGGCAGCATCATATGAGGAGCGATTGGGTTGACTAGGCATGCATTCGCTGGAGTTTAGAGGAATGAGAGGAGATGTCATAGAAGCATACAAAATTCTGACAAGGCCTGACTAGCTGGATGTGGGGGTTGGAGGGGAAGAGGAAGATATTTTCACTGCATGAAAGTCTAGAACTACGGGTCACAGTCTTGGTACAGAGGGGAAGACATTCAGAACAAAGAGTGGTAAATCTGTGAAATTCTTTTTCTAGAATGCTGTGGAGGCGAAGTCACTAAATATATTTGTGGGAGAGAGATTTCTAGACAAAGCCATTGTGTTGTTTTGCGAAAGGAGAAATGTGATTTTTGAGACAGGATCAACCACATTTGTATTGAATGTTGGGGTAGGCTGAAAAGGCCAAATGGCCTACTCCTATGGTTCCCTTTCTTGAAAATTTCTTTTTTCATTCTTCGATGACTCTGGTTGGAATGAGTTCCATAATGCTTGCTACATGCACTGCTGCAGCCACAGTGCACCTCCTCGTTAAGGGGTGTCAACAGCTTTAGGTGATGCTGGCTTCTCACAATATTAGGGGCCTTGCTGAGGTCTATAGCCAATGAATAGTTTACATGTTGCTGCATCAGATGGCATTAATACTGTCTGGTGCAGCAACACGCAGTAAAACAGCAATAAGTTGGTCTGTTGCTACAATAGACTTGAGAATCGCATTATGCAATCCCCTGGCTACTTTTGAGTACAAAGTTGAATTTGTCCAAGTTACTTACCAACCCTGCAGTCAGAGCTGAAAGTTTTTTTTTGTAAATGTTCTTTGTGGAGTTAGGAAAAGCAAGAGTGCTCCTACCAATGAGTTCACACCTTAACACTGCCATCCCCACCCCATTCCTAAATCCTTGTATTACTGCAGGACAGTCTTGATCGATCTTGGCACATATATGCTATTGATGGTCAGGGGGACAAGGAAGAAATTAACTGGCAGGATTTAGCTGATTCTGAGAATTAAAATAAGCATTTCTGGAGCAATGTATGAAGTTGCATTTCTGCTCACCAAGTTTACAATATGGACCCGAGTATAATGTGTTCGAGAGATGCAAACATTACCCCAGCAATTGTAAAGAGAAAGGCAAGTGAATGTTCCAGGCATAACCCTATGTGTGGTCTTCATTAGTCAATATATTTTGCTGTAGGTTGTCAAAGAACGTAGATATATGGTCGTGCTCCCACTTACAAACTAGAACATACTGATTAATGAAAGAAAATTAAGAACTGCAGAAGCTGGTAAATTAAAATAAAAACAGAAGATGCTGGAAATGCTCAGAGGGTCAGGCCTCATCTGTGGGAAGAGTAACAGAGCTAACGCTTTGGGTTGAAGTTCCTTTACACCCCTGTACTAGGGGCCGATATATCTGTTTAGAGTTATCAATCTTCAGGAGAGAAACCTAAAGAACATGAGCTGTAGAAACAGGAGTAGGTCATTCAGCCCCTTATTCTTGTTCCACCATTCAATAAGATCATTGTTGATCTTTTACCTCTGTACCATTTTCCTGCACAAATCCCATATCCCATAATTTGTGGAAAAAAAATCTGCTGATCTCTCCACAGCCTTCATTGGTAGAGAATTCCGAAGATTCATTACCCTCTGCGTGAAACAAATTCTTCTTATCGCTGTCCGAGTGGCTAACTGCTTATTTTGAGACTGTGACTCAAAAGTTCTAGATGCCCCATCGTTCCCACATCTGCCCTGTCAAAACCCAGAAGAATTTTCTACATTTCAAAGACTTGTTTGAAAGAATTCTTTTGATTTCTTTAATTCACTGACTGTTGACTGTAAAATTCCTGTGGAATCCAGGTCAATGCTGATATCTGAGGCAGATTCTTTTGAGTATCATGAGTTTACACTAATTAGTAATGATGTAGTAATAATAAAATCTTGAATGCCTGGCTCTGTAATAAAACACTCATTGTTATGAAATACAGTGTATGTTTTATCCCACTGCATTAGTATTTCCCCTGATTGTGGTTTTGAAGACAAATAAAACAGTATGTTCTTTTGAACAAGTCCACACTGCACACCAAAGTGTTTACAAACATGGGTAGTACTCTTGAAAGGCAATTCTAGGTTCAGAACTAAATTGCTAATTGATTTTGTTTTGTAAAGACACAACTTTGAGTAACTGTTAGATCTTTGTACATAAAGCTTTCAAAATGTATAATTATTTAAGATATATTCAAGCAAAATGGAAATGCTGGCAGTCATCCTGCTTTGTATTGCTTCAGTTAAATTAATGGAGCGTACTATTAAAATTATTCTGGAAGTTAATGGAATGTTCCTTTGCAACATGCATTAATATAATGACTTAAGTTGGGGGAAGACATCTCAGAATTTTAAAGAGAATCCATTGGGCATCATGGATTGAGGCAAATGAGTAAAATTGAAGAAATGGGTTGGAAGTCTCCACTGTTGCATACATTCTGGCATAATAACAAAAATGTTTGAAAATAAATTTGAGGTACTTTCTCTTTTCACAAGTTGAAGTGATAATAAATGGGTCAAAAGCAGCTAACAGGTATGGAAATAAGGAGCTTACTTAGGGATTTTCTAATCTTAGTGACCATGGATGTTTTAAGAGTGGTATTGTACCAAATAAATCAATCCTAATTTTTTGTTTGTAAATTGTTGTCAAATTGTAATCATACAGCATGATGGAAAGCTTGACTAAGTGACTCGAGTTAACAATTTGTGCAGCTAAAATGTAAACTATGCACTCTTGTTTCTATTATTGATGATGAGGATTTTTGATTTGTAATTACTTCAGGAGATGCTGCAGAACTGGTAGATTAGAAGGGGTTCAAAGAAGAGATGAGGTGGACAATAAGGTGCTAAAGAAGCCTTTCTGTGCAGTCACCATTAATTCATAAATTGTCTATTTATTGTTAAATCTTTCAATGTAATCATACATTGTCTACATAGAACATAGAAAAGTACAGTACAGGAACAGGCCCTTCGGCCCATGATGTTGTGCCAAACTAGTTAAAACCAGTAATTAAACACCTAACTAAACTAGTCCCTTCTGCTGACACAAGGTCCATATCCCTCCATTCTCTGCATATTCATGTGTCTATCTAAGAGCCTCTTAAATGCCTTTGTTGTATTTGCCTCCGCTAGCACCCCTGGCAACACATTCCAGGTACCCACCTCTCTGAGTTTTTTTTTGAAAGCATGCCCCGCACATGTCCTTTGAACTTGACCCCTCTCACCTTAAAAATGCATGCCCTCTAGTATTAGACATTTCAACCCTGGGGAAAAAAGATGCCAGCTGTCTTACTTTATCTATGTCTCTCATAATCTACTAAACTTTTATTAGGTCTCCCCTCAGCCTCTGCCACTCCAAAGAAAATAACCCAAGTTTGTCCACCTCTCCTCATGGCACATGCCCTCTAATCCAGGCAACATCCTGGTAAACCTCTTCTGCATCCTCTCTAGAGCCTCCATATCCTTCCTATAATGGGGAAACCAGAATTGAATGCAATATTCCAGATGTGGCCTAGCCAGACTTGTATAAAACTGCAACGTAACTTCCTGACTCTTGAATTCAATTCCTTGACTAATAAAGGCGAGCAAGCCATATGCCTTCTTTACTACCCTATGAACTTGTGCAGCCACTTTCAGGGAGCTGTGGACTTGGACCCTAAGATCTCTCTGTATATCAACACCGTTAAAGGTCCTGCCATTAACTGTGTTCTGTCCCTTTACATTTGATCTTCCAAAGTGCAACACCTTGCACTAGGCCAGATTAAACTTCAATTACCATTTCTCTGCCCATATCTGCAACTGATCAATATCCTGCTGCATCCTTTAGCAATCTTCTACACTATCCACAATGCCGCCAATCTTTGTATAGTCTGCGAACTTACTAACCCACCCATCCACTTTTTCATCCAAGTTATTTATATACATCACAAACAGCAGAGGTCCCAGTATGGATCCCTGCAGAACATCACTAGTCACGGACCTCCAGCCTGAATAAGTCCCATTAACTACTACCCTCTGTCATCTATGGGCAAGCCAATTCTGAATCCAAACAGTCAAGTCACTGTGGATCCCTTGCATCTCAATCTTCTGGATGACCCTACCATGTGGGACCTCGCTAAAAATCCTTACTAAAACTGCCTTACTAAAAATCCATGTCGACTAAGTACCTGTGTGAGGGAGATGATGTTAACTAATGTCCAAACCACCATGAGCTGCTGACCTGGGTGGAACTGAAAGGTCAAATGGGTTTGTAAGTGACCACTGGAGCCAATGCAATCAAGTGGACTGTGTTAAAGAGCATTTAAGGAGCAAGTTGCTTTTGTTTAAGGATTGAGTGATAAAGCTAAGCAGAGGAAGGAGGAAAGTAGACTGAAGACAACATTGTCTGAGTCTGAAAGGCTCTGCGGACCTAGGGCGGTGAACTACTCATCAACTATTGCCCATTGTTAAATGTAGAATTTTGTACTTAAACTCATGATCGTTTGTACAAGTATTACTGATGACTGAAAATCAAAAAAGCTACAGGTGCTGGAAATCTGAAATTAAAAATACAAAATGCTGGAAATGTGGTCAGACAGCATCTGTGGAAAGAGAAACACAGTCAAGTTTCAGGTCCACAGATAATGCCTGATTTGCTGAGTGCTTCCAGTATTTTCTGTTTTATTACCGGTTGCAGGGAAAGGATGGTAGGATAAAAGAACCATGAGGTTCTTTTAGGTGAAACATTTAGTCAAGAGGAGGAAGGAAGCATGCTTAAGGTTTAGGAAGCAAAAATCAGGCAGGGCTCATGAGAATTATAAGGTAGCCAGGAAGGAGCTTAGAAAGAGACTTAGGAGAGCTAAAAGGGGACATGAGAAGGCCTTAGCGAGTAGAATTAAGGAAAACCACAAGGCATTCTACATGTACGTGAAGAACAGGAGGATGACTAGAGTGAGGGTAGGACCACTCAGGGATAAAGGGAGAAACATATGCCTGGAGGTGGAGGAGGTAGTGGAGGTCCTTAACGAATACTTTGCTTCGGTGTTCACTATGAAGAGAGACTCTGATGAATGTGAGGTCAACTTTGAACAGGCAAATGTGCTGGAGCTTGTTGAGGTTAAGAAAGAGGTAATGTTGGAACTTCTGAAAACATTAGGATAGATAAGTCCCCGGGGCTGGACAAGATATTCCCCAGGTTACTACTGGAAGTGAGGGAAGAGATTGCTGGGGCATTGACGATGATCTTTGCGTTCTCCTTGGCCATAGGACTGGTACCAGAGGATTCGAGGATAGCAAATGTTGTTCCCTTGTTCAAGAAAGGTAATAGGCATAATCCTGGCAATTATAGATCAGTGACTTGTGTCAGTGGTGGGCAAGCTATTGGAGAGGGTTCTTTGGGACAAGGTTCACAAGCATTTGGAGAACCATAGTCTTATTAGGGATAGTCAGCATCACTTTGTGAGGGGGCAGGTCGTGCCTCATGAGCCTAATTGAGTTTTTCAAGGAAGTGACAAAACAAATTGATGAAGGTATAGCAGTGGATGTGGTGCGTATGGACTTTAGTAAGGCATTTGACAAGGTTCCCCATGGTAAGCTCATCCAGAAAGCCACGAGGCATGGGATCCATGGAGAATTGGCTGCGTGGATTCAGTTTTGGCTTGCCCACAGAAGGCAGAGGGTGGTAGTAAATGGAGAGTATTCTTCCTGGAGGTCAGTGACTAGTGGTGTTCTGCAAGGATATGTTATGGGACCCCTACTCTTTGTGATTTTTATAAATGACTTGGATGAGGAAATGGAAGGGTAGGTTGATGCTCACCAACTTTTATCGATGCATCATAGAAAGCATCCTATCTGGATGTATCACAGCTTAGTACGGCAACTGGTCTGCCCAGGACCGCAAGAAACTGCAGAGAGTTGTGGACACAGCCCAGCACGTCACAGAAACCAGCCTCCCCTCCTTGGACTCTGTCTTTACCTCTCGCTGCCTTGGTGAAGCAGTCAGTATAATCAAAGACCCCACCCACCCAAGTCATTCCCTCTTCTCTCCTCTTCCATCAGGTTGAAGATACAGGAGCCTGAGGGCACATACCACCAGGCTTAAGGACAGCTTCTACCCCACTGTGATAAGACTATTGAACAGTTCCCTTATATGATGATATGGACTCTGACCTCACAATCTACCTTGTTATGACCTTGCACCTTATTGCACTGCACTTTCTCTGTAGCTGTGACACTTTACTCTATACTGTCATTGTTTTGACCTGTACTACCTCAATGCAGTCTGTACTAACTCAATGTAGCTGCACTGTGTAATGAATTGACCTGTACGATCGGTATGCAAGACAAGTTTTTCACTGTACCTCGGTACAAGTGACAATAATAAGCCAATACCAATAAGTTTGCTGATGACACGAAGATTGGAGGTGTTGTGGATAGTGTGGTGTGGAAGATTGTCGTAGGTTACAACGGGATAGGATGCAGAGTTACGTGGAGAAGTGGCAGGTGGAGTTCAATCTGGAAAAGTGTAAAGTGATACACTTCAGAAGAATGAACTTGAAGGTGGAGTACAAGGTTAATGGCAGGATTCTTAGCAGTGTGGAGGGACAGAGGGATCTTGGGGCCCAAGTCCATGGATCCCTCAAAGTTGCCGTGCAAGTTGATAGTGTGGTTAAGAAGGCGTATGGTGTGCTAGACTTCTTTAGTCAGGGGATTGAGTTCAAGAGCTGCCAGATAAACTGCAACTTTATAAACTTCTGGTTAGATCACACTGAGATTGTGTTCAGTTCTGTCACCTCATTATAGGAAGGATGTGGAAGCTTTAGAGACCGTGCAGAGATTTACCAGGATGCTGCCTGGATTAGAGAACATGTCTTATGAGGAAAGGTTGAGCAAGCTAGGGCTTTTCTCTTTGGAGTGACGCAGGATGAGAGGTGACTTGACAGAGGTGTATAAGATCATGAGAGGCATAGATAGTGGACAGCCAGCACCTTTTCCCCAGGGTGGCAATGGCCAATACCAGAGGACATCCGTTTAAGGTCAGAGGAGGAAAGTTTAGGGGAGATGTCAGAGATAGGTATTTTACACAGAGAGTGGTGGGTTCCTGGAATGCACTGCCAGGGGTGGTGATACAATAGGGAAATTTAAAAAAAACTCAGATAGGCACATGGATGCAAGAAAAATGGAGGGTTACAGGCTGTGTAGGTTGGGAAATTGATATGAAACACTTGGCTATTGTGAGCAGTTTTAGGAAATTGATGGAGTCAGGTCTGCTTGAAATAAAGTTAATATTAAGATCCACAAGGATGTGCAGATGTTTGGTGCAAAGGCTGAAGATGAATAGAAGAAAATAGATTTTGTCAAAGAAACTGTATCTCTGCAGGGTATAGTGGTTTAGAAGGGGTTCAAAGAAGAGATGTGGGTGGAGGGTAAGGTATTTGAACAGGGTGAAAGAAAAAAGCTAAGGCTGTTTTGCGATTTCAATATGACTGCTGTTCTGCCACTGTGATGATATTAGTGAGGGCCTGTTGCAACCAAATAGGGAACAATTGTCTTGCTATTGAAGAAAAAAATAATCAGTGTATCAAGTTATTTCAAAAGATCAGAATGTCAAACTACCCCTACTGATGTCTTGGAACATATCCACATTACAGAAGAGGAGGTGCTGGAGGTCCTAAAGCATATTAAGGTGGACATATCTCCAGGGCTGACCAAGTGTATTCTAGAACCTTGTGGGAAGCAAAGAAAGAATTGGCAGAGATATCTGTAGCTTCCTTAGCCACAGGTGAGGTACTGGAAGACTGGAGGGTGGCTAATGTTGTGCCTTTATTCAAGAAAGTCTGCAAAGTCAAGCCACAGAACTACAGGCCAGTAAGCATAATGTCAGTGTTGGGAAAGTTACTGGATGCAATTCTGAGGGACAGGATCTACCAGGATATGGAAAGACAAGGACTGATTAGGGATAGTCACGTCTTTGTGTGTGGGAAACTGTATCTCACAAATTTGACTGCGTTTTCTGAAGAGGTGACCAAGAGGATTGATGAGGACAAAACAGTAGACGTGGTCTACATGGAGTTTAGCAAGGCTTTTGACAAGGTCCCATGTGGTAGGCTGGTCACATGTAATCCAGGGTTAACTAGCCAATTGTATACAAAATTGGCTTGGTGGAAGGAGTCAGAGGGTGCAAGTGGAGGGTTACTTTTCAGATTGGAGGCCTGTGACCAGCCGTGTCCACTATTGCTTGTCATCTACTATTAACAATTTGGATAACAATGTTGTTAATGTGGTTGGTAAGTTTCCGGACAACACCAAAACTGGTGGTGCATTGGATAGTGAAGAGGGTTACCTAAGGTTTCCTAAGGGGATTTAGACCAGCTTGGGAAGTGGGCCAGAGAATGGCAAATGGAATTTAACTCAGACTTGTCTCCACCCTCTGACTTCTACCACCAAGCCAATTTTGTTTAACTCCACTTTGGTAAGTTAAATCAGGGCAGGACTTGCACCGTTAATGGTAGGGCCCTGGCAAGTGTCAAGGAACAGAGGAACCCAGGGGTACAGGTGCATAATTCCCTGAAAGTGGAGACACAGGTGGACAGTGTAGTGAAGAAGGCATTTAGCACTCTTGCCTTCATTGGTCAAGGCATTGATTACAAAACATAGCTGAGATCGCACTTGGAATACTTTGTGCAGTTGTCATCGTCTCCACATGCTCTTGGTGGATCTGCTCTCCCCTCCTCCCTCACATCTACCTATCACTACCTCTTACCTGCATCTACCTATCACCACCTTGTGCCCACCCCACCTCCCCTCTTTTGTCCACCTGTCACTGCTCTGTCCCTGCCCCCCCCCCCAATGTATTGGGCTTCCCCTTTTCTTATCTTCAGTCCTGAAGAAGGATCCTGACCTGAAACGTTAACTGTCTGTTTTTCTCCACAGATGCTGCCTGGCCTGCTGAGTTCCTCCAATGTCTTGTTTTTTTTCTTCTTCCAGATGGATGGGACTGGATGGCTTGAGCTCTAAGGATAGGCTGGGACATTTTTCCCCTGGAATGTAGGAGCTGAGGGGTTACCTCAGGTTTAAGGTGAGGGGGAAAGATTTCAAAGGGATCTGAGGGGCAACTTCCTCACACGAAGGGTGGTGGGTATATGGAATGACCTGCCAGAGGAAGTGGTGGCAATGGGTACAATTACAATGTTTAAAAGACATTTAGACAGGTACGTGGATAGGAAAGCTTTAGAGGGATACGGGCCAAACACGGGAAATGAGTAGCTCAAGCAGACAACTTAGTCGGCAGGTATGAGTTGGGCAAAGGGCCTATTCCCATGCTGTATAACTATGACTCTGACTCAATGAGATCATAGATAGGGGATGCCACATTCATGAATGTGAATAATATCAGTTGATAATTAACTATTACTGAGCTTATGGACGGAAATTTATTGAGTGGGGATGGGGGTGATGTTCAAATGTAGCCAAAGTGATGAAGGACAATATATAACTTCAAGCAAGTGAGATGCTTAAATGTCAATGATACAGAGAAAATGCAGATAGGATAATTACCAGCGTACTCCATTTTGCAATTGCTACAAAGTGAATGGCAGAGAATACAGGCACCAGTGCAGAAGGGGAAAGTGCTTGATAGAGAGAAGAACAGAATTTGGTGGAGGAAAAGTATTAGGTGGGAAGCAAATTACAGTATATGCCCCAAGTCCCTGTCAATGCCATTATGTAAAATGACACTAAGAAGCAATCTACTATGACTTGTACTGACTTTGTTTATAGCAAAGAGGAAAAAATTCTCATGGTTAGTTATCGCAAATGTACTACTACTGTTCATTGTACTGTCCATGGAAGGACTAGCTAGCCAAATGCTGAATATAATTTTCTCCATTAATTTTCTTTAGTTGTATAGATCAATCCATGTAATATTTAATACCCTGTTATTTGGTTTTGCAAAGTTGTACTTTGGCAGCTGATTAACAACACTTTTGTCAGAATTGTATTTATTTTCCTGTTAAAGTGCTCAACCATTAACATTTCAGGATTTACTAACTATTAAGTTGCGGTGTGCATAATTTGACTCATTTCCAAATTCTTGACAAAATTCTCAGCAAACTATAAAGTGCTATCTATCCCACTTTTTATTTAGGACATTTGGCTGTTGAAAGGAATTCCTTCAAATTAGAGATTTTACTTCAACGTACCTCTCAAAAGAAGAATGTCAGTCTCTCATTAATTAATTAACCACATTGTTCAATCCCTTGTCTGTGCTGAGTTAACTAATTCCAAACGTGATAGTGATAGGATACTATAATTGGTGTCAGTGCCCCAAGGTTGAAACGGAAAGTAGACAAGAGGAAAGAAAGTATCTCAGGTTTTAAGTTCAACTTTATCACTCAGTGATCCCTGCTGGAAGGTGTTAATGCATGTGTGTTGGAGGGGAACGGAACTAAGTTCATCTACAGTGTTGAATCATCAAGAAAACTATCAAGGTTTTCTGATCACATTGGAGGGCTTTTGGCATCTGTAGAACTGTATACAGCATGTCAGTATCTTAACGTCCTGGAATTCTAAGATAATGTTTGTAAGGAAAATTGATTCATCCATAAAGGTCCAGAGCAATTATGCAGGCACATGTTGCCCACAATTTAGTCAAAATTAAGACAAAGTAGACTGGAAGCTAGAAACACTTATGCAAACTACTGCTTCGTAATAAATTAGCAAATAACTAGTCTTTTGGATGTGTAATTAGCTACCTCTATATATAGGGAGCATTAATATTTTCCCTTAAATGAATGTTCCCAATTTAAAAATTTTCATTAGAACGTGTCAAGAAAGGATTGATTCTTAGTGTTGCTTGTCCTTCATTGAAAGTTATTCATTCGGCTGGGTTACTCAAATGCTGAATTTTACTTCTAAAGAATCTATATGCAGACATGCAGACTACATTTGCAATTCTGCATATGGTTTTCAAAATCTAATTTTTTGAAAGATCTTGCAGTCATAGATTCATGGAGTCATACAGCACAGTAACAGGGACTTGGGCCCAGCAAGTCTGTGCTAACCAACAAGCTCATATTTACAGCAGTCTTACACTAATCCTATTTTATCATCACAACATGAAATCAACTCCTCCCCACCACCACTCTTCCCCCCACCCCCCCACCATATTCCACCACTCACCTGCACACCAGGGGCAATTTACAGTTGTCAATTAACCTACCAACCCACATATCTTTGGCATGTGGGAGGAAGCCAAAGTGCCCCAAGGAAACCCACGTGGGTCAAGGGAGAATGTGCAAAAGAAAGGTTAGAATAAAATGAATTTTGGGGTTTGAAATTCAGAGTTGTCAGGAATATACTTTATTCATTGAAGGATAGAGAAAGAAAGAGGGCAAGGAATATTTAACTCAGTGATATGTAATGATCTGGATGTAGCAAGCTATTGGAGGCAATTTCTGGTCAGTTCTGTTAAGTGTTAAAGATCCTCTGAGCTAGCCAAGATGCAGTGTTATACTTCAATGCCAATTTACCCTGCATTTGGCACCGGTGGCTATCTTGAAAGAGGAGCTGCAACAGCCTGCCGGATAATCCAAAACAGACACATGTGAGATGCATCAGTTACATCTTGTTAATGTGGGTCTATTGTCCCTACTCTTTGCTGCATGCCACCAGGACAGTTTCCAATGAGATTATTATCACATTCAACTCCAAGTTTCAGATCTAGTTAACAGTTTCTTATGAGGGATACATTTATTCTTTCATGGGCATTATTGGCTTGGTCAGTATTTACTGTGCATCCATAGTTGTCTGAGAGAAGATGGTTTTGATCAACCTCTTGAACTGCTGCAGTCTTAATTGAAGGTACTCCTATAGGGCCATTAGAGAGGGAACTCCAGGACTTTGAGTCAACTACAATGAAGGACTGGCAACATATTTCCTAAATGGCTTAATGTGAAAGGGAACTTGTAGATGGTGATCTCCCCACATAGCCAGTGGCCCCAAGTGTCAAGGAATTTAGAGGTCACAGTTTTCAGAGAAGACCTGATGAATTGCTGCAGTACACCTTGTAAATAGAATGCGCTACATACAAGGTCAATCGATGCCCATTGCAGTCAGGTTTCTGGTCACTGGTGAACTCAGTGCCACCCCCATCCCAACTCCCCTCCCCGTAAGAGGATTCATTTCGGGATACAATGGTCATAATACCATCAGAAGTAAATGGTTAGACCTTCTCTTTTTGGAGATAGTCATCACTGAGCACTTCTGCAGTGTAAATATTAGTAGTTCTTACTGTCTGTTCTGTCGTCTTTTGTTGTTCTTTGTATTTCTCCAAGTCCTCAGAATCTGTACCACGTGTTGCTATTTTGTATCCATTTTGTTTTCATCTCGTGTTTTCCTGAATGCTCTCAGCTAGCCATGATTTATTTTGCCAATCTTAGTGCATGCAGCCACAGACTAAGGGGAAAATATCATTGATGGGCTTCATTAACTGTCCTGAGAAACTCCTTCAGCTCTGTTTTGGGGTTCAGTTAATTATTGTCCAACAACCAGTGCCATCTTACTTTATGCTGTGTATCTCCACCCAGTAGAGGTTTCTCCTAATTTACACATGTCAGATGTATGCTCCTTGTGCTCCGATAAGTAACATATAAATCCCAATTATAGATATTCTAATATCCTCTAATTTCTACCATTTCACTAAAAGTATAAATGGCCATTACAAATCCAATCTGGCTGTCTCTGCATCAGCTGAATATTTTCAAGATATTTAGTCACTCTGTTTTTAATTACATGTTATAGGTTTTGTGACTATTAGACTGTTGATTTGTTAGACTATTGATTTCTCTTGTAGTTCTTATCCTCTAAACTGGATCAATTAGGGTTAAATTCCCAAATTGAAAGAACTTTGTAATATTGTCAGATACTTCCTTCAAAATCCTGGAATAAAAGCCATCTGATTCCAGGTTGTTGTCATCTTTTGTGTCATTGTGTTCATTGCTGTTGGTTGCTTATATTAGTTTTGATAAAATCCTATTTGTGATTGAGGTTTCCTTGGGAGCTCTCACCCTCTGCAGTATGTACTAATGCAAAGTACATACTGCTCAAGGCATCTGCCATCTACCTATTTTCATTTGTAATCATATATTCACAATCTTAGGCACCAACATTGCACCTTTATTCTAATATTTTCATTTTTATTTGTTTATGATAACCGATGCATGTTTCATTGGAACCTCTCGTAGTTGTTAGTTTGTTCTGTCATCTTTTGCTGTACTTTGCATTTCTCCAAGTCCCCAGAATATGTGCCATTTGTTGCCTTTTATATCCATTTTCTTTGAGCTAAGAAAAAACTCTTTTTGAGAAAAAGAGCTCTTGACCTCAAGGTTTTTTTAAAAAAATTGAGACACAGGAGAATGCAGATGCTGAAATCTTGGAGCAACACACAAAATGCTGGAGGAACTCTGGCAGCATCTAATCAGGGGTGGGAGTGGTGTGTGAAGGAATGGATAGTCCATGTTTTGGGTCCAATCCCTTCATCTGGAATGGTCTTTTAAATTGGTTACTTTTCACATTAAGTTTTGAGGAGCTCCTACAGATCACTGAATTTGCAGGTGAAACTAAAACAGAGGAGATAAATTGGGTAACAACAGGCCAGTTAGTTTAACTTTGTATTGTGAAAGTTATTGGAATCCATTCTTCTAGGCACATTAATCAGGTACAGTCAATTTGGAGTAGTTAAGGAAAAGTTTTGTCATAGGTAATGATTCTTTTTGAGGGGGCAACAAGAGTGTCAATGAGGCAGAGCATTTCTTTAATCTATATGGAGATTAGTTAGGCTTTTGACAAGGTCCCACATGGTTGGCTGCTCAAAAAGGTCAAAGCCCTTGGTGTCCAAGGGTGAGGGGCAAATTTGTTTCATTGGGAGGAAGCAAAGGGTAACATTTGACAGGTACCTTTGTGACTGGACGGCTGTAGGATTCCATGGGGCTCAGTACTTGCTCATTGATTTTGTTATATATATTAATTACTATACTTAAGTGAGTTTGCAAGTGATACAAAACTAGATTGCAGAAATATATAAATGGTCTAGTGGGCTGACCAGAAAGTGGCCATTGAACACAAAATAAATGGTAAAATAGTAAGCATTGTGGAAGAATATAGAGTGACATAGAGTATCGAAAAGTACAGCACAGGAACAGGCCCTTTGGCCCACAATATCTGTGTTGACCATGATGCCAAATTAAATTCATTCCATCTGCTTGCAGATGGTCTATATCCCCTTCATTCCCTGCCTGTTCATGTGCCTGTCTAAAAGCCTCTTAAACATGTTGTATCTGCTACCACCACTTCCCCTGGCAGTGTGTTCCAGGCAGCTACCACTCACTATGTTTAAAATAAAACTTGCCTTGCACATCTCCTTTTAAGCTTACCCCCTCTTACCTTAAATCTTTGCCCTCTGGTATTTGACGTTTCCAGCCTGGGAAAAAGACTTTATCTATCCTATTCTATGCCCCTCATAATTTTATTTACCTCTATCAGGTCTCCCCTCAGCCTCCGATGCTTGAGAGAAAATAATCCAAGTTTGTCATTTCTCCTTATAGCTAATAGTCTCTAATCCAGGCAGCATCCTGGTGAACTGCTTCTGCACCCTCCCCAAAGCCTCCATATCATTCTTATGATGCAGCAACCAGAATTGCACACTATGCTCCAAATGTGGCCTAACCAAAGCTTTGTATAACTGCAACATGCCTTGCCAACTTTTATACTCAACCCACCAACTGATGAAGGCAGGCATGCTGTCCGCCTTCTTTACCATCCTTTCCACTTTCAGGAAACTATGGACTTGCACCCCAAGATCCCTGTATGCATCAATGCTCCTAAGGGTCTTGCTATTTACTGCATGCTTTCCTCTTTTGTTTGCCCTCCCAAAGTGCAGCACCTCACACTTGTCTGGATTAAGCTCCCTGTGCCATTTCTCCACCCATATTTCCAACTGATCCACATCCTGCTGTATCCTTTGTCGACCTTACTCACTATCCACAACTCTACCAATTTTTGTGTCATCTGCAAACTTCCTAATCAGCCCACCTGCATTTTTGTCCAAATCTTTTATTTTTATCACTAACAAAAGAGGTCCCAGCATTGTTCCATGTGGAACACCACTGATCATCGACCTCCAGGCAGAATAACATCCCTCCACCACTACTCTTCTATGGCCAAGCCAATTTCTATCCAATCTACCAGGTAATTATGGATCACCTGTGCCTTAATCTTCTGGATCAGCCTACCACCTTGTCAGATGCTTTACTAAAGACCATGTAAACAACATCCATTACCCTACCCTCATCAGTCATCTTTGTTACCTCCTGAGAAAACTGAATCAGGAATTGCATAAAGCCACCTTGACTATCCCTAATAAATCTATGTGTTTCCAGATATGATTAAATCCTATTCCTCAGAATCTTCAATAATTTCCCTACCACTGATGTAAGGCTCACCAGCCTGTAATTTCCTGGTTTGTTTCCTTTGCCCTTCTTAAACAGAAGAACAAAATTGCTGCTCTCCAGTCCGCTGGGACCTCCCCTCTGGTTAAAGATGATGCAAAGATCTCTGTGAAGGCCCCAGCAATCTCTGTTCTTGCCTCTCTCAATAACCTGGAGTCTATATCCACAAATACAAATCCTTAAAGGTAGCAGATTAGGTCAATAAAGTAGTTAAATTGACATACTGGATGCATTCCTTATCAGCTGAAGCATGGAGCAGGGCAATTCTGCTACAACTTTAAACAACAGAAGTTAGACAATAGCTTGTGTACTGTGTACAGCACCATATTATGGGAAAGATGTCACTACACTGCAGAGGGTGCAAAAGAGATTTATAGAGATGTTGTCAGGACTGGAAGCTTTAGCCATGAGAAAAAATTGGGTTGTTTTCTTTGGAATAAAGGAAGCTAAAGGAAGACATTTTAGATTAATAGAATTGAGGGTACTAATTAGAGTAAATAGGAAGGATCTTTTCTTTAGAGGGATTGGTCAAAGTAATTGGTCGAAGGATTAAGATGGAGCTGTGGAAAGAAAATTTCACTCAGAGGATGGTGGGGGTCTGGAACTCTTTGCCTAAAAGGGTGGTTGAGTCAGGTATCCCTATCCAATGTAGAAAGTGTACTTGAAGAGCTATGACGTGCAGGGCTGCAGATCTGGTCCTGGAAAATGGGATTAGGCTGGGTAGATTTTTTGACTGACATGGACATATTCTATGTCATAATTGAATGAATAATTTGCACATAGATATTTAGTTTGGTAATCAGGCAATTTGTTTTCTCTCCCTCGAATTTATTGGGAATATATTCTTTAATCTGTTTTCGATTTCACAATTTGTCTGTTAATCTGCTGAGGAAATCGTTATTTGCAGTATTTACATACTTTAGGAATTGAATCAAGAATTAATTTACTATTATAAAATTAACTGTTATCATCACATAGTAGGAATACACAATATTTTCATTGCAAGCCTGAAATACCAGCAGCAAATGACTTGGTTGATTGTGTTTCCCTTCATATGCAAGCAAATAAGTTATCTTTTTATATTTCATACATTTATATTGACTTAAAGGGATACAATAGAATCTGACTGCGGTGTGATTTTTTTTTTTGTTCAGTGCTTTTCCACTGAACATGTAAATGCTACTTAATGCTGGGGCTTTTGTCATAAATACAGCATGACCAGGATCACAAGTAGAAATTGTGCACAACTTCAGATAACCGACAGTACATCAATTTTATAACCAAGAATTGTATTTGTATTCGGATCACGTCTGTCACTGGTTTCTGATTTATGTCAACCATGACATACAGCCAGTGGATTATGAAATCCACGTTCACCATCTTCCCTGCATGATTAAAAAAAAACTGCTGAATGTTGGCATTTCATTCAAAAAAGAAATCTGATCTAATTTCATCATCAGCAAGTCCTGGTCATTTTCGGTATTGCACTCACCCATTGTTATTTTTTTTTGCTAGAAGGTTTTTGGTTTACATTTTCTTCTGCTTATTCTCCATGAGATTTTGCCACTCAACATCTATAGCTGGAAAAATAGGGCAAGGTGTGATATTTTTTATATATTGGCCATCGATCCTGCTCCATTAGATAATAGTAGATACAAATCTGGTTTTAGAAGTTGTGGCAGTGATGGAATGCCTTGGTGGATTGCCACATTTTACAAGCATCCTATCTGAAATATAATGAAAGTTACTGAAGTGAAGAAAGTACATCTGTCAGTGGAGGGGCAAAGATTGACAATGTACAGCTAATTAAAATAAACCTGGATTAAGTGGCCACCTGCTAACTTGATCAGATCCTTTAGCGATAAAGGAAGACTGACAATAACATACAGCGCTGACAATAGTTGAAGACTAGTCATAAAAAGGTTCCAGTCAAGTAAATATGATCAAAGGCACAGAGCATTTTTTAGTGATAGAGCTTATTTCTGTAATTTTGATAACCTGAAATTGTTATAATTCTTAGATGGAACTTGTATCTTTAAAAAAAAACTCTGTAAATTTTTCACAGTGATGTAGGCAGCTGAATGCATAGACACTCAAATTAACTTATTTTGAAGGGGGCATGAGCTGTAATGTGGTTAATGATTATTGGTTTGTGCCCCTGCTGATTACCTACTGCAGGTATTCCTGGATGGAGGACTTTGGCAGGAATTCATCTGCCCCCAAATTGCAACAAAATTGCTATCATTTAACTTTTCATTTGAAGACTTGAATAAAATGAGGTGGTTTCGCTCCAGGACAGTTGCTTGCTTCCTATTGATGTTATTCATTATTTAATTTCTTTAAAATACTTTTAAACAATTTTTAAACAGAGTGATTTTGAATGTTTATGAATGTCAGAGCAGATCTGGTCAATCAGTGATTCTGGTGGTGATACTTGCAGCAATTATAGGGCCAGGAGCAGTCCAAAAGACCCTGAGCTGTGGAGGACCTCCTGGATTATTTGGCAGTTGGCATCTCAGTGGAAGATGCTTCTGAGGCTTCCTCCAAGAGTGGGTTTTGAGGGCAGGCAAGCTTGAGCAGATTGTGGGTGAGTGAAAGACCCAGGCTATGGTTTATAAACACACTTAAATATCCACATGAACAGATACAAAGAAATGATTAGGCTTTATAAGCAAATTATAAACAGTGATTTAGTCAAAGGATTTTGCCAATAAATGAAGGGTGTAAATTGATACAGAAGAAATGCTTTGGGTGAAGCTCTAGATAAGATTACACTTTGATTGCATGTTTTGCCATGTTTAGATAAATTAATTTGCAATGGTGTCTTTTTAGAAATCTGTGACTGCGTTTGTACAATTGAGGCAGACACATGTCTCAAATTGGGATACTTTGACATTTAAGAGATTAAACGATACCTTCAATCTTTGCTGCAAAATGCATCAGCTAATTTTCATGCAAGAAAACTGTTGCTTCCAGTTGTCAAGATCGAAGCTGTTACGTGAAAGGTGATTTAACTCGAAGTTGTTAACTGTTGGAATGTGTAGCTGGAATGAATTTTCCAGCAAAGTTTTGAATGTTTGCCTGCTGCTATGGGAACTAATGTATAATCCTTCAGGAGATTATCTGGTCCTGAAATTGTTATTTTTCAGGTACAAAATTGGACAGTAAATTTCAAGTTATTGAAAAGAAATGCATACAAAATTAGCAATAGGCACATCAGTTTAATCTATCCAGAGATGATACAGCCTACACATTTCACCCACTCACTGATCATTTATGAAAACTTCAGGCAGAGACAAACAAATGAAAATGAACATGAGCAGGACTTGAAATTTGCTGGCCTTTGGAAGGATAGGCTTGTACTTAATATGATGTGGCACATTGATGATAACCTCACATTAAAAGAATCTTTGGAGGATTATTGAGGGTCCTATTCCCTTGCTTGCTGCTGGAGGGTGGCCTTTCCTATATTAGATGCAACAGGAATATGAGTGTTGTGAGGAAGCTTATATTTATTTGAAAATTGAAACAAAACTATTAGTGCAGCTTATAAATGCATAACCACCTTGCACCTTACCAGTTCCCTTGTACTTTAATACACCTGAGCAATACTTAAATTTGGTAGACATAGAAAAGGTTGTAAAGCAAAGTAAAACCACCCATTATGTTTTGCAGTTTTGACCATGAGATAATGAGGCTTAAACCAGAGGAGCAAAGCAACTACCAGTTCACAAAAATATTCAGCAGGAGCAGCTCTGAAATTGATTAGAGATAGTTATTTACTTACAGCATACTTACAGCAGCTATAAACAGGACCCAAAGAGTTGCCAAAATGGAATAGGATAGATTATCTGCTAAATAGCAACTCTGAGTACTGGCCTGCACACGTCACTGAAATAATGTGGTAATAAAGATAACCTGAGGCCTGTACCTGTATTTTTACTATTGGAAGAGAAATAGTGCCAGAATGAGTAGCGTGGGAAGGAATAATTCCCTTTTGAGGGACAACTATATATACGTTGAAACAAAGAGCTGTCATGTTGGGATAGATTCTACTAAACTGGAATGGTAGCAGAGAGTGCACATAGAGATGTCACAAGGATTTCAAACTAGCAAGACAAGTCCAGATATGGTAGAAATAATATAATCCAAACATAAAATAGGTGAGAGTAAAGATGAGCCCAAATCAATAACAAGGTAGCATCGTCAACAGCATGCATTTATATAGCACTCCTAATGTAACAGAGGTCCCAAACATTATCAAACAAAATATTGTCACTAAGCTACATAAAATATGAAGGCACATGACCAACATCTAGGTCAAATACATAGGTCTTAACTGGATGTCTTAGAAAGGAAAGAGACAGAACTATATACATCATCCAAAACAAAATGGGAGAACTTGATCCATGGCAAAGAACCAGATATGTCAGAATGTTGACCCTCTGCATCTATAGGGGCTCAACCGACTCGTTGGATAAAGAAAACACTCAAACAAAAACTTAGTACGACTCAACCTCTTTTAATATTCAGGTTACTTAAAGTATACAGCGTTCAATTAACCCTTGTAACTCCCAATGACCTCACATTTCTAACTGTCCTAATTTGCTACTCAACACATTAGATCACAAAACTCATGTCTTGGGCTCAGATACTACCCATGTGAGTAGTGGGGTGCATTGCCTTCTCGGAGTTCCGAAGTTGGGGTCCTCTTGCAATAGTTCTCAGATTGACGCAGCCAATGTAACTTGATGTTTTTACCATGGCAGTGAGTTGATGCCAAGATGCCTTTGGCAAAAGATTTGTTACATCCATCTCCAGAGAAGTAGAAGCACAAGTAGTGGTGTTTGGTGCAAAGCTGCTACAAAATCACCACTATTTTCAGCCGCACTCTGACTGTAGTGCTGTGTGTCAGATACTCCACTATATTCTGCCTCCTCACAGGAAGAAAGGCAAGGCTAACAGAAGGCTGCTCTTTCCAAAGAAAGCAACAGTGAAGTGAAAGTTGTCATTTGAGGAAGGCCAGGCAGGACCACCTACAGAGCTAGTCGTGGGCATTTTCAGCAATACAATTTTACTTTCTTGGCATTTGGGAGTGTTATTGCTGGAGCAGGAGGGGTTGGACTCCTATGCTGTGGCCTTTACCTGTCTGTTAAATGTAGACTTTCAATCCTCTAGCTAGTATGGAGTTCTTTGTTAGAATTGTCACATAAAATGACGTGATATATTGAAGTTTCAATATTTTAAAAAGAAGTTCCTTCTTGTATATGTTCTTACACCAAATTTTCAGAATGCTGGGGCTCCTTAAATACTAACTGACCCAATCAGACACAGCAGCATGGAACTGATTGCTCCTGATAGTTTTCTCACGTGGGTCTCATAACCAAGTCTTCCCACATAGATATTTCATTGTTTTAATCTAAGCCGCAAGTTATTTGTATTCCCACACTGAAAATGAGCCCTTCTACTTGCTGTTGAGGACTTTGATATCCCAGGAAATATTTCACAGTTTCTTGCATCACTTCAGCCAAATGGCCACTGTCTTGTTGTTTTCAATTTATTAGGCCAGCCGAGACTTTAAGCCACAGCAAGAACTAGGAACTCTCCACTGCAAATGATGAGATGAGAGACTACTTTGCAACTCCATTTCCTTGTCTCATGAAGATTTCGTTTCAGTCAGTACCTCACAGTTTAATTGTCACAGATGCCTCTTGCAACAACTCTTCATTCCCAATTCTGTGATGAAACAAAAATGGAGAATGCTCTTCCAGTTAAGCCATAATCAATTCTTTTAACATTCTCACATCACAAGCCATTAACTATGCTTGTGTGTGGCCTGTTCAAATTGAAAATACTGCCCAGTGTTCTGTTCTGGGATGGTTATTTTTTCCTTTTAATCTTTTTTCACAATAATCTGTTGCTCATGTAAACTTGGCGTCTTTTTCCAATGTGTTTTGTAGAGTTTGGCTGCTAGCCATGGGCTACAAGAAATAATTGAAACATGGATGTATAAAGACCAGGATTGGTGACTAACTTTGCAATTTATCACATAATTAGAAAGCAGAGGGAAGGAAGTCAGGTTGTGGTGATATCCATGCTAAATAGAGCTAATGGTGGTTGGGCGATAATCTTGGAAGCAGAATTCATACATACTGGAAGTAATGCTTATAAGGGTATACATTGGCTGTCAAATAGTGTAAATAGAGTCATAGACATTATAAAGCCATTATTATTCATTATTTGCCTAATGAGTTTACTTAAAAGTGCAATTTTAAATTTTGCAGACAAACTGACAGTATAGTCAATGCAGAGGGTTACTGTAACAAAATATGGGAAGTCAATAAACTAACCAAATGGGCATGTTATTGGCAAATTAATTTAATTATGTGTGATTGAAAGGTGATAGGACTTGTTGGGAAGAATAAGAAACCATATCTGGAGATTCAGACACATTAAAAGTAGTGATGCAGATTAACATGATCATACAAACAAAAGTATTTGGGGTTCTATTCCAGAGGACATAAATTTGTGAAGCAGGGATGTTTGGACTGGGTTTCCTAACAAAATCTTGGTTTAACAATACTGTGAACAGTCCTGATCCTCAGATTCTAATGATGAGATGCAAATAGATTCAATAAGATGTATAAGAAATTATATTTAACAGGCAGGGAATGATTTCTAGGGAAAAGAATTGGGGATATTGGGTGGGGTGGCCTTCAAGATCATGAAAAGGTTTGTCAAGGTGTGTGTAGACAAGATGAATCCACATATAGCCCATTATCAGAACCAGGAGCCAGGAAATTCAGTGAGGAATTCGGGAGAAGCCTCATTACCCAGAGAATAGATGTGGAACACTCCCACAACAAGTAGTTACGGTTAAAACCAAACAGACGCAAAAGCTAGAAAGGAATAGAAGGATGTGTTAATAAGGTTAAATGAGGGGTTAGGCAAATATCACATAGAACATTCACTCAATGTATTTAACTGTGACTTTATTTTTTAAATGCATTGGCTGATTCATGACCTGTTCAGTTTTCTACTTCTGGCAAGGACGTTGAGTTTGTTGCTGTAAAAAAAAACATGCAATACAAAAAAAAACATTTGTTTTTACTGTAACATTTTTGCTTAAGAATCAGCTCAATAACTATTACTGATTATTCATCTAAACTCAACCAACATAAACTTTACCAGCATAAAGAGATTCTAAATATAAATGAACATTTAAGATGAAAAATGTATTCATTGTTAAGTACATGTATTCTTTATAAATCAAGTACATCACCTATATCATTTTTTAAAATGCATAATTGGCTTGTAACTGTATCAGAAATATCAATTCACTCAATGTATTTAACTGTGACTTTATTTTTTAAATGCATTGGCTGATTCATGACCTGTTCAGTTTTCTACTTCTGAGCTTATCACTATTGATCACAGGGTGAAGAAACATACTGTTAATATCTTGCATCTCTGCACACCTGTTAAACTTTTATCTATATCTCTTTTTCTTATGTTTTGTGTACTTAATACATTTGAGAGGTGTTTCAGAATTTGGGTATATTGTTTATTGAATTTCAGAGTAGCAATACTTAATCAACGGAAATGTTAGATAGCTTGTATGTATAGAACTCAATTTTATTGATTTAGCAGATGGTTTCTGAAATCTAACTTTAAATTATGAATTTTGTATCATCTTACTCCTTTCTGGGTTTTTTTTTTGTTCCCAACCAATATATATGATTGCCTGGAGACACAAGACTGCAGATGCTGGAATCTGGAGCAAAAAAAAACAAACTACTGGAGGAACTCAGCAGGTGGAGCAGCACCTGTGGAGGCAAAGGCATAGTCAATGTTTTGGGTCAAGTCCGTGCATCAGTCTGAAACATCAACTATCCCTTTGCCTCCACAGGTATGACTTGACCCACTGAATTCCTCCAGCATTTTGCTTTTGATACACCATTGCCTCTGTGAATTGGTGAGATGGTGGCTTGAGCTTGGAATGGCAACATTGGCTTTGAACCAGTGGCAGATGGATTAGGCAGGGCAATCCAAGCTGACAATTTACTTCCATTGCTTTAGTTACAAAGATGCAAATAGCCTGTACTGGACAACCTCTCCTTGCTACTGATTGAATCATAGCTAGAAGGCCAATTTCTACCAGTAATGCTGTAAATTGAAGCGCCGGCTACATTTTAGTAAAGCTGGAGTGAAACCAGCTATTTGAATGTAAATCAGCCTCAGAGCAATGGGAGGCATTCAAGAAGGAAATTTAAGGCATTCAGATAAATATGCTGTTGCAAGGAAAAAGATGGGACTGCAAAATCTTGAGTTTCATGGAATGATAAGTTGCCGAGAGGGAGGATATGACACAAAAGAGAAGCTTATCTGAGACACTAAGAACCTAATTAATACAGCATAAAGTCTGGAAGGGTATAAATAGCATAGCAGTTAAATTAAAAGGGAAATGAGGAAAGCAGAAGATATGAAAAAATACTGGCAGATTAAATCAAAGAATATCCCAAGATGTTTATTGAATCCATAAAGAGCAGAAGGATAATGAAGGAAAAATGTACTGCCTATTAGGGACCGTAAAGACAACCTGTGTGTGGAAGCAAAAGATGTTGCTGTCTTTGCTTAAGAGGGCAATGATAGCAATGCTGCAGTGAAGGAGAACCAAGGGTGAAAATTTTGGAGAGAATAAATGTAATAAGGAATAATGCATTCAGCGGTTTATGAACTTGAAAAGTAAATTAACCACCAGACTCAGATGAAATGTATTGTAGGCTCCTAAAAGGATTGACCATATTTTTTTTTCAATCCTTCCAGACTATGGGAGCGCTACAGAAGGATTGGAGTGCAGCCACACTGAGCTATTGTTTAATAAATGAGAAGGGGATAAACCCAGTACAGTAAACTTTGTTAATCTGGCGTACTCAGGACCTTGGTGCTTCACTAGCAGATTTTCTGGACTAATTTACTTTAAATTGTTACACAGTAGAATAATACATTTCCCAGTGAACCCAGTAAATTTCAAAGGAGTGTGGGAAACAATGCCTCGATAAGTTTTAAGTGTGAGAAACAGAACCAGGTACGTGGAAAGAAGCATGGGAACCAGGGCCCTAGTAAGTGAAAGGGAGCGTAGGAACCTGTGACTGAAAGGATGTATGAGAATCAGCACCTAGTTAGCCAGATGCTGAGCCTTCAGGATTTCCAAATAGGTTGATGGGGGATTATCAGAGTTATACTGTAATTACAGGTCAGTCAGTTTGACTTCAGTGTTGGCCAAGTTATTGTTATTATTTCTAAGGAGTTTTCTGTAAGGGCACAAATTAATCCGAGATCTTTAGCACTGAGTTTTTAAGGGAAAGCTATGTATAACTAATGACTGATTTTTTTTGAGGAGGTAAAGAAGGTTGGTGATGCATCTAACGTTGCTTATGTGGATGCTACCATGGCTGTTGACAAGGTCCCAAATAGGTTGGTCAAAAATGCAAAAAGAAAAATGGGTCCAAGGGACTGTGGCAAACTGCAGTGAAAATTGGTTCAGTGGAGTGACAGGAATCAAAGGGTATTAGCTGATGGATGTTTTTGTGACTGCAAGGTTGTTACCAGTGAGGTTCCACAGGGCTTGGCACTCAGTCCCTCGTATTCATGACTAAGACCTAAATGTAGAGGGCACGTTGGAGGTTTGTTGATGATGCAATAGGTCCATGTGGTTGATAGTGAAAAGGAAAGCTCCAGATTTCAGGAACCTTTAGATGATCTGATTAGTCAGGCAGAAAAGTAGCAATTAACATTTTAATCCATAATTGTGTAAGGCAATGTATTTTAATTAAAGGTATACTATAATTAGAGACAGTTCAGAGAAGGTTCACTTGGTATGAAATAATTGCCTCATAAGGAGAGGTTGAACAGGTGTAGTGTGAGCTCATTGGAGTTTAGAAAAATGAGAAGCCTCTATGACAGGAAACTCAGGATTTTTCTCTTCATGGGAGGGTCTTGCATCAGTCTCAGAATAAAACTAAAATGAAAAATTTCTTATTGCAAAGAGTTGTACGGCAATTTGAATACATGACTACATAAGAAGCTGCAGAGAGTAGTGGACTCTGGCCAATACATCACAGGCACATCCCTCCCCACCACCGGTAGTATCTACAGGAGGCGCTGCCTCAAGAAGGCAACATCTATCATTAGAGATCCCCACCATCCAGGCCATGCCATCTTTTCACAGCTACCATCGGGCAGGAAGTACAGAAGCCTGAAGCCCCACACCACCAGGTTCATGAACAGTTACTTCCCTTCATCCATTCAGTTCTTGAACCAACTGGCGAAACCCTAATCACTACAGTTTAACAACACTATGATCATTTTGCACTAAAATGGACTTCATTATTTTTGTTCTTATTGTGTATACTTTATGTTTGTGTTTTTCTTGTGAATACTGCTTATATGATGCTATCTGCCTGTGATGCTGCTGCAAGTAAGTTTTTCATTGCATCTGTGCATACACGTGCATATGACAATAAACTCAATTTGTAAGTCTTTGGAATTCCTTGCCTCAGAAGGCTATGAGAACTGATTCCTTGAATATATTCAAAGTGGAAATAGATTTTTTAATCAGTAAGGAACCGAGGAATGTGGGTGAAGTGGATTTAAGAAAAGTTGGACCAGTCATGATGTTATTGAAGGGTTTGATGAGCCAAATGCCTATTTCTTACGGCCTTGTAGGTGCAACAAGGTGAGGGAATATATAACTAACAGCAGGATATTAAGTGGTGTGGAAAATTTGAGGAACTACAAATCCCTAAAAGTAGTAAGGCAGGCCTATATAATGGTTAGAAATAGCATATGGGATGTTTCCTTTAATAACCAAGGCAGGAACTTAACAGCAGGGAGATTATGCTAGAACTGTATACACACTAGTTAGACCACAGCTTGAATGCTGCATGCAGTTCTTGTCATCACATTACAGAGATGTAATTGAACTGGAGGGGGTGCAGAGGGGATCTATGGGGATATTGCCAGAACTGGAAAATTGTGGTTGAGAGGAAAGATTGGACAAACTAGCATTATTTTCTTTGGAATGTGGGAGACTGAGGAGAGAATCTATTGAAGTGCATAAAATTAGGGTATCAAGATAGAGTAAGTAAAAAAAAAACTTCCTTTAACACAAAAAACAGATCTAAAATAATTGATTAAAAATATGAGAAGGGAATTGAGACAATACTTTAAGAAGGTGGTACGGGATCTGGCATTAAAAGGATAGCAGAGGCAGACACACACAAAGGTTTAAAATTCTTTGACTAAAAAAAAATTAAGATTTTTCATTTATATTCTTTGATATGTACTTGAAGAGTTTTGACAGCAGGGCCATCCATGTGTCTTGGGTTTGGACAGTGGGATTAATTGAGTAACTGTTTCTTGACTGACACAAACACTATGGGTCTAATGGCCTTCTTGTGTGGTTTACATTTTTAACATTATTTCAAATAAGTGTTTTCATTTTTTTTTCTTATCAAGGATGCACTGTGAGAGAGATGGGACTTCGAGGAGGGAACTTCTGTCCCTTGAAACATGACCCTAGTGAGTTACATCTGCATTTAGAGATGCTGAGTATTCTGATTGTCATTTTCCAGGGTTCTATAGATTCTGAAATTCTTCCCGTGGATTGCAGATGAGCAGATGTAACCTCACTGTTTTAAAAAAAAAGGGAGAGAAAACAGAACTACTGATTTATTAGCCAAATGTCTGTGGTGGAGAAAAATGCTGGAATTTATCATGAAAGGTGCAATAATAGCTTGAAAAGAATAGGATTGTACAGTGTCAACATAGGACCAATGAAAGGAAAATCATGTTTGACTAATAGGATAAATAAGAGGGAACCTGTGGATGTAATGTATTTGGATGTTAAAGTGGCTTATTTGATAAAATCCCACACAGGAAGTTGAACAGCAAGATCAGAACATGTGGAACTAATGGGTAATATATTGATGTGAATGGAAAATTAGTAATAGCAAGAAGTGGGATAAACAGATTTTCTAGATTGGCAGATGTGACTCACAGCATACCACATGGATTGGTGCTTGGTTGCCCAGCTATTCACAATCTGTGTCAATGATTTCCAGTTTTGCTTATGATACCAAACTCTATGGGATTGTGTAGAGGCTTCAAGGGAATATGAACAAGCTGAGTGAGAGGTAAGAATAGGATGTGAAAAAAATGTGAGGTAATTTACTTGGGTGAACATAAAAGTAGTGCCTGTTAAATAGTGACTGATGTTTAGTAGTACTTGGATGTGCTTGTACACAAATTACTGAAGGCCAATGTATGGGTGCGTGAAGAATGAAAGGAGATCTCATTTGAAACCTACAGAATTTTTTAAGGACTTGATGGGCTAGTTGCAGGGAGGAGGTTTCGCTGATGGAAAAGTCAAAGACTGGAGCTGTAGTTTGAGAACAAGGACTGAGATGAAAAATATCTTCACTCTGAAGCAGTGAACCTTTGTAGGTACAGTCATTGTGCTCATTCAAAATAAAGATGGATTTCTGAATATTAAGATAATCAATAAATATGGTGATGGGGGGGGGGGTGGAAAATGGTGCTGAGTCGGAAGATCAGCCATGATTTAAATGAATGGTAGAGGTGGCTCAAAAGGTTGGATGGCCTACTCCTCCTCCATTTTCTTACGTTCTACCAAAGTAAAAAAAATTATCACCCTTGGGAATCTGAAGAGTGGGTTAGGTCACACAGATGGTTCAGAAAAATTGAAAGATTCATCTGAACTTTTGTGCTTTACGTGGAAAAGATTTTGGAATTGGATGTGAAACTGAGAACTATTTCAACCCCCAAAATCAGAGGCTATTAATTCTTCTGCTATTAGGCAGAGTTTTCATAGCTAATTCAGACAAAGGACAGAATATGGATTAATAATGAAAAAAAAATGTACTGCAGGAAGATCACCATTCTTAATGCTCTTTGGACCTCATGACAAATTGGTTTGCAGCATCTTTGGTGATTCAATGTGGCAAAGGTAAAATTACAAGGATGAAAAACTGGCCATAACTGAAGATGTACTAACTGAATAGAGTGTAATGCCATTACTAAATCTGAAAGTATGTACATACATCAATTGATGCACTGAGTAGATGAAACAATAAGCTCTTCCTCATTGTTCTGATTATTCTGTACCAACACAAGCTGTTTAGGTGGTTCATTTGGATTTTCACAAAAGGACAGCAGGTGAACTTTCCATAACAAAATTCTTGCCACAGTCTAACAGGCTTAATTTATCCTTTAAGCTGCCTACTGTGTTAACAATGCCAGAATGAATTATGGAAAATATTCTGTACATCAGCTGCTTTCACTAGAGAACAGTGGGTTTTCAACTGCTTTTCATTTCCAGCAAAAACAGCAGATAACTTAAGGGACAGTTTTGAATTTCTTGATGCCATTTCAATGCAACAGCATATAAAATATTGGCGTCCTATCCAGCAGCATCCCAAATTTATTCCCAAATTCATTGTAGATGAAACTTAAGAGCAAATTGCTATACCTATTCCAGAACTTGTCCTATAGTTTCTGCAGATGTTTTTTTTTCCACAGTTTCCAAGATACCATTCTTGAACTTAAAATTGAACATGCCTCTTGCTTTTTTTCTGTATCTTACAATTGCTGTCATTGAGGAACAAGCTAAAAAGGGGAGAGAAAAAGACAACTTGCTAAATACGCAGTTGGGGGGGGGGGGGAGTTCTGATGCAAAAATGATGAACTGTGATTGCTTGGATTTTACAACAGAACACCATTACATGAATATTTGGTCTTTGCAAACTAGTATGACTATAAAATAACCTGAAAAATATTTCTTATTTCAAGAGGAATAAATAAGTTTTTAATGGCAAATAGGGTCATAATTACTGCTTAGAAAATTCTCTAGTCTTAAAAAAAACAAGTTTGTGCTTATACTGTAATTCCTTTACGTAACTATTTCAAAATGCAAAGGCTTTATAATCTCTTTTAAACAAATGCTTTTAAATATTTCAGCTTCTACCTTAATCAGGTGCATATGTTCTCATCTTAATGTTTCAAATTTTAATTTAAAAAATGTGCATTTTCCTTTCCAGGTCATAGTCTGTGAGAATTCTTTAATGTGACTGGTAGCTCAAAGGTGAGCCAGGTATCTTGTTCAGTTGGTATCTGATAAGAATAACCATCAGAAATTGGGAAGCTCTCAACACCAATCAATAGATCTTTATGAGGCGCTTTCTTCAAGTTATGTAACATCAGTACCACTGTCTATAAATTCTGAACCAATGAGCTCTGGTTGTTGAAACTCTCATCAAAATCACCCTGGCAACATTTTGCTATTTATTATGTTAGAAATGTCTACATCAACAAGTAACAATGGTATTTCATCAGGTTTGGGTTTATTCAACCATGGCTGATTCTATGCCTTGTCTACTTTCCCACCTGGACTCCAAATCCTTCAATTCCCTTAATCCAAACAGCACCCAAAGTTAAATTAAAACAGCCAAAAATCCATCAATCTTAACCTTGAATTAACTCAAGTACTGAACAACCAGAGTCCAGAGGCAGTGAATTATAACTTTGGTTGTAAAGAAGTTTCACCTCGTCACAATCCTTTAGATTTAGGTAGTG